>NW_026561852.1:0-16545 GCF_028858705.1 Grus americana | reverse complement strand
GGGGCGGAGTTTGCGTGAGGGGCGGGGCTTGGCGTGCATCAGGGGCGGAGTTTGTGTGAGGGGCGGAGTTTGCGTGAGGGGGGCTTGGCATGCATCAGGGCGGAGTTTGCGTGAGGGGCGGGGCTTGGCGTGCGCCAGGGTCAGAGTTTGTGTGGGGGGCGGAGTTTGCGTGAGGGGGGCTTGGCGTGCATCAGGGCGGAGTTTGCCTGAGGGGCGGGGCTTGGCTTGCATCAGGGCGGAGTTTGCCTGAGGGGCGGCGTTTCCATGAGGGGCGGGGCTTGGTGTGCGTGAGGGGCGGAGTTTGCGGGGGGGCGGAGTTTGCGGGGGGGCGGAGTTTGCGGGGGGGGCGGAGTTTGGCATGGGTCAGGGGCGGAGCCAAGAAGCATCACTTTTGGATCCCGAGGATGCGAGCAATGTGACCTTGTTGAATACGTTAATACCCCCACACACACCTCCTCCCCTGCCCTCCATCACGGCCCCTCGCCCCCCCCCCCCCCCCCCCCGCAAAGGAAGCGCCAACGCAGCCGGCACGGCAAAAGAGACCGCAAGCGTTTATTCAGTCACACACAGAGCCGGTTCCGGGAGAGACTCCGCACCGGGGCTCGGGGCCCGGCCCTGGGGCACCTCGGCTGTCCTACCCGGAGCCACGCTCGCCAGTCCGGCGTGGAACAGACACACGGTCGGTCCGTCAGGCTGCTGGAGAGCTGGGCTGCTATGTGCAGGCTGCCGCCAAAACCGAGGAGCCAGCTGCAGGACGCTAGAAGAGAGGAGAAAAGGGGCAGCCAGCTGGATGGGGGGGGCGGCGGCGGCGAGCGAGAAAGCACGAGGCAAGGAAAGGGACGGCGAGTGAAGGACGGGGACAGGGAGCCTGACAGAGAGGGAGGAAGAAGCGGCAGGAAGAGAGGCAGCGGGACGGCGACCGACAAACCAGGACGGGGAGCGGGACAGAGAGGCAGAAACGACCCTGGGCGGGCAGCGCCACGGCGAGGGAGGAAAAGAGAATAAGGGCAGGGAGCCGGACCGAGAGGTACGGCGAGGGACAGCGGCACGGGGAGCAGGACAGAGCAACAGAGAATAAAAAAAGGAAGCGGGAGCGTGAGAGAACCGGGCTGGGGAGCAGGGAGAAGGAGAGATAAAAGGAGAGAGCAACAGAGGGAAAGAGGACCGGGGAGCGGGACGCTGGGGCAGAGTGAGAACAAGAGGGGCAGGGAGCAGGACAGAGGGGCAGAGGCAGAAGGAGGACAGAGGGACAGAGAGACAAAAGAGGGAGACGAGGACTGGGCAGAGGGGAGAGAAAGACGGGGGCAAGGAGCAGAGACACCAAGGTGCCAGGAAAAGGACGGTCAGATGGAGCGAGAAACAGGGTCGGGGAGCAGGACAAAAGGACAAAGAAAAAGGCGAGGAAGAAGGAAGGAAGGATAAAGGTGGGACAGGGAACGGGACATACGCAGCGAAACAAAGCAGAACAGAGAAGAGAGGACAGGGATTGAGGAACAGAGAGAGAGAGAGAGACGCAGGCTGGTACACAGAGACGGCGAAGGTAAGCAAAACCAGCGACGGGCAGGAGGACCTGGTTCTGACAACCCATTGCTCCCGGTGTCGCTTCCACGGCCTCAACAAATGCGACGTGCCGCAAGACAAGAGAATGGGAGAGTGAAAGCAAAGGCACGGGAAACTTAACGCTCTTAGTAATTTCACTGAGCATCACAGCTTACAGTTACTCAATGTCTTCCGGTGTCACAGGGTGAGGTACAACTGATTTCGTCTCCATATCTCTGGACAGAGCTTTTCTCATATCTGGGGGGGGGGGGGGGGGGAAAAAAAAAAAAGATATTCTAAGACGACAGTCCTTGCACAAAGCCACGTTCAGCGAATTCTCTATTACAATAAGGTCGTTTCTAACCCAGAAGATTTCACAGAATCATAGAGTATCTCAAGTTGGAAGGGACCCATACGGATCACCGAGACCAAGCCCCCGCTCCACGCGGGACTACCTAAAACTAAACCGTGCGACTAAGAGCATCGTTCAGACGCTCCTTGAACTCCTGACAGGCTCGGTGGCTGCGACCGCTTCCCTGGGGAGCCTGTTCCGTGACTGACCGACCGCCCTCTCAGTGAAAAGCCTTTTCCCAACGTCCGGTCTGAACTTGCCCTGACGCAGCTTCGTCCCGTTTCCTCGGGTCCTAGTGCCGGTCACCGGAGAGAGCGGAGGTCAGCGCCTCCCCCTCCGCCGTCCCCCTCGAGGAAGGTGTAGACTGCGATGAGGTCACCCCTCGGCCTTCCCTTCTCCAAGCTGAACAAACCAAGTGACCTCAGCCGCTCCCCCTAAGTCTTGCCTCGGAGACCTCTCGCCATCTCGGTCGCCCTCCTCCGCGCACGCTCCCAGAGCGTTGTTCGGCGGCACCGCTCTCGACTGGAACCTAACGCTGCACGTAACTCAACTGAGCGGAAAGGAAATGACGGGCTAAAGGGACAAATACACGATTTAAGGCAGCCGCAACGATGGCAGATGTCTGTCCGTAGCCCTTCTAGTTATTTCACAGCGCTCCTGCGTATCAAACGAACGGTACCAGAGCAGAAAAGGTATACGGCGTGGCCACGTTACCCCTCGGGGAGGACGGCGAAAGGAGAGAAGATCTAGAAAGAGGAAGCAGCTGGTACTTCGCTTTTGGTAACAGAATTAACATCAACACGTTCCTTCCCTTTGAAATTGAAAACGCCACCCAATTCTCTGCCACTGTTGACCACCGACACTTGTAAATTTCTAGTGAAACAGCTGAGGAAAACAAAGTTTCAGGTCCCTGGCTAGGGGAAGAAATCAGGCAAGCGCCGCCGTTCCTTCCCCCCGACAACACTAGCAAAAAAAACCAGCCGCTGGGGGCGAGCGTTCCTCCGAAAGAAAAATCAGGTGAGAAACCGCATTTTTATTTTCAGCTTACCTACAGGATAAATGTCTTTGTAGTTGCTACAAAACGTGTAAACTGCACAAAGATTAAGTTTTGTAACCGATCTAAGGTTCAGTACGAAAAACTACCTAAAGGAGTACGCAAAGTCCCACTCATCAACAATTATCTGACCCTGTTTCATATTAAAAAAAAAAAAAAAAAAAAAAAAGTAATGCTAATCACACAGACAAGCCCAGGAACCCTCCACATGAGAATCTTTCCGTTCAGCCGGAGGCAGAGCGAGTACTTACCACGGGCATCCTCATCTGGCTCTCCGCTGCTAGCAGAGCGGCACGCCAACGCTGTCCGGTACACGCCGTAGTACGCCTAGTTGCTTCTACGTATTTACCGCCGCCTGATTTGATACTCTCACAAAGAGATCGACGAAAAAGCCACCCTTTCTTTGAAAAAATAAAAACCAAAACCACACAGTTAAGGAACGGTAGGCGAACGTATTTCTAAATCATAACCCACGGCTTGCAGGCAGACCAAGAGCAGCTCTGACGATGCGGTACGCTCATCAAACATCTTTCACGCAGGAATAACAGATGTACTCCTTTACCACGGGACGCAGCCGGCACAGGGACAAATTTCATGCTGTTTTTGTCACACGACCGTCCTTCTGCACCAGCCAGTGGGTTCAGAATTAAGGACGGGACAGGCTAAACGCTCACACGAGCCTCCTATCCGTAAGAAACTATTAAAAATAGAAAAAAAAACTTCCACGTTTTAGATCGCGTTGCCTTAGGGACTGCCTCCTTCAAAGCCTGCCTGTTGGGGGGGGGGGGGGGGGGGGGGCGCGTGTGCGCGCACGCACGCGCGTGAGGCGTGGAAATCGGTCGCAGAATTCAGTTGCCTAACGAGAGACGGCCCTTCTCCTCGCAAGGCAAACGTTTCAAAACGTCGCACTCTTTTCCGATTTTACCGGCTGGTACTGGGGTTGCCCTACCAGCATGAGTTGGGGACCCGTCCCTCTGGGTCCGTGCGACGCCAAATTAAATATTCTGCAAGTAACCGAGCAGGAGATGGAAAGTAAGCTAAGATGCTCTCTGCCGTACAAGGTTTGTTCGCCATCGTCCCCGAGGGAATCGCACAAAGCCCACGCTTGCCGAACCGGTACGTCGGAGGCCCTACGGGAAACGGCGCTGACGTTTCGCCAAGCTCTTCTCCTGTCAAGAAGAGGACCTTTTCTGCGGCATCCCTATTGGCGTTCGGCCTGCTTTCGGCTCATTCTGGCAGGTCAGCTTTCAGAGAAAGCCTGAGATTTCAAACCGCCAAGCAACATTCACCATTCTTGCTCTCTGACTACGGGGAATTTCAGTGAATCGGAACGCTACTTGGAGCCACGTTCCGGGTCTGTTTCGCCGCAAACCAAATATCTAAGCCACGGACCGGGCGCCCGTAGAAAAATTACTTTAAAAGATTAAAGACAAGCACAGTACTCACTTTTGTGAAATTTCTTCCGGTAGCGCCATCAATTTAGCGGCCGAACCCAGCCGTCGAAATTCCGGTGCAACGGAGCGAGCAGGAACGCGTCCGTGCCGCTCTTCCCTGGCCACGGAGCCTTCCGCTCTACCCGTTACTGCGAACGTACGGAGCATCGGCGCAGCAGCACCTGTGGAATAACGCACCGCCCACAGCTATACAGAAGAAGAATCCGAGACGACGGTAGAAGACCCCAGACCAAAAGTCACCGCGGGACTAAGGGACGCGCGGACAGCGCGCGAGGGGCGGGTGTCCGGGACCCAAGCGTGGAACGGCCCCGGGATTTCTTTGTTCGGGGTCCCTCTCTTTGGAGGCGCCCCGCCCGGGCCGATCCCGCTGCTGCACCTTTCAGTTACGTTAATTATTTTACAAAATCCGACACCCGGAGACTGCTGCCGGAAGCCTCGGGTCGAGCCCGAAGGAGGAGGAGGAGGAGGAAGCGCGCCCGAGAAGAAGCGTGCGCGCGACACCGTGAACGGGGTGCGAACGCTGGGGCGGCAGCTGCTCCTCCTCAAACAGAGACAGAGAGAGAAAGAAGAGGGGGAAAGCCACAGGGTACAGAGGGCGGAAGTGGAAAAGAGGGGCCGGGAGCCGGACAGAGGGAGGTGGAGAAAGAGGCCGTCGGAAGGGAAGGGACGGGCTGCGGGGCAGAGGGGGACTTGCCAGCGCCAGGTTCGCGGTTCCACCCGATAATCGTAAAGGTCTCTGCCAACCTCGACGATTCGGTCGCTTTAAAAAACAATCGGGATCTCGAGGCGGACCGAGGGAGAGACGGAGAATATAAAAACGGTCGCGGCTAAGAGGGCAGAGAGGGAGGAATCGCGAGACAGGGAGAGGCAAGCCGGGCAGGGGAAAAAGTCCCGACAGGCTTCTGCAGCGACAGGGAGGAATTGAAGATTCGAGAGAGGGAGCTGGACAGAGAGAGAGACGGGGAAAGGTAAGACGGTGGCGAGCTACCGGGCAGAGAAGCAGAGTTTAATGCCGGGGACCGGGAGAGGGACAGAGAGGGAAGGAGAAAGGAACGAAGGGACGGGCTGCGGGGCAGACAGGGAGGAAGGAAGGAAGGAAGAAAGAAAGAGGGACAGGGAGCCAGACGAACCGCGACGGGGAAAGAAAAAGGTACCGACGGGCTAGGAGGCAGAGAGGGGAGACTTTAGAAAAACAGGGACGGGGAGCGAGACGGAGCCAGACCGAAAAAAGGAACCATAGCGACGGGTGCCGGGACAGAGAGGCGGGCCTTCAAAACGAGGGGCAGGGAAGAGGCTCAAGAGGGACGGAGAAAGAGAGAGACTCACGACGACTCGCTACGGAGCCGAGAAGGAAGACCTCGAACAACAGGAACGAGGAGCCGCACAGAGAGAGCCAGAGATGGCAGAAATACCGACAGGCTACAGGACCGAGGGGGAGGAATGCAGAAACAGTGGCTGGGGGCCGGACAGAGAGACAGGGAGAGAGAGAAGGAAACAATAGCCACGGGCTACGGGGCAGAGAGAGCGAGGACCTAAAAAAGGTGGGGACAGGCAGCCCGTCAGAGCGAGATGGAAAAAGAACATAGCGGGGAGCAGAAAGCAAACCAAAAAACCCCACAGCGGGGTGGGAAAGCGAGGGGGGCAGAGGAGGGCCCGCGACGCAGAGGAGAGGCGATGGGGCCCCGCGGGCCCAGGACTCACCGCAGCTCTGGCTCTCGGCGCTGCCGGGAGAGCTTGCCAGCGCAGACGCTTCTTTCTCCCGCTCTCCGCCTTTCCTTTGCTGTCGCTCCGGTCGCTCGGCTGTCCTCCGCCTAAGAGAATACACGGGTGTCTTACAGCTCCGAGGAGACGAGTCTGCCTAGATGAGTAGCCTGCCTCCCTGCCTCCCTCGGTACGCGGCCGCACCGTGCTTTGGATTACGCGTGGCGACCCTGCGGTGCCCGTCGGCAGCCTGACCTGCCGCGGAGCGCAACGAGGGATCTTTCCTCACCCGGCGAGGCAGGCGCTCTCTTGCCTGCAGCGGGAGGCAGCTGCCGGCCGGAGAGCCTTCCATCTCTTCTTCTTCTTCTTCACCTTTCTCTGGCCATTCCAGCTTCCCTTAGGGCAGCTGCTGTCCACGGCCGGTAAGCGCTCCGCCGCCTGTCCCTTTTCGCCCCCACGCCACGAGGCGAGCCAGGCCAGGCACAGGCGAGGCGGGTGCAGTCGACGGCATCCCCAAGGGAGGGACGGGCAACCACGTCCTCAGCGCGGCCTGGGAGAGGGAAAGAAAAAGCAGTGGCCGTTACTACCGGAGGTCGGCCCTGGCCGGAGACCCTCCTCCTTCTGCAGGGGCTTCCGGAGACGCCGCTCTTTCCCCGCGCTGCTGCCGCTGCCGCCGCCGCCAGCACCCCTGTTCAGGAAGAAAGCGGCACAGGCGAGGGCCAGCTTGCCGCCTTCACGCCAGGGCTCGGGGGCGGCCTGGGGCTGCCGGACAGGCTTCCGGAGAGTCCGACCGGTAGCGCTCGTCTCGGGACACCGGGCAACGCCTCGCCGCGCGCGCGCTCTCGTAGCACGGCCGCACCGCTGCTCGGGAGCGGCTGGAAGCCTGCAGAAAACCACTCGAAACCGGCAAAAAAACCCCAACCTCGCGCTCCTGCGAGAGCAAGTCGGGCTGTCCGGCAGCCACGTCCGCGAAAACGACGCCTCCCGGCACGCACTGGCAAGCGCCGCGTGGCAGCCATTAGAGTGCCGTAAGACTACACTTCCCGGCGTGCTCCGGGGAGCCAATATGGCCGACCAGCAGCCGCGTGCCCCAAGACTGCAACTGCCGGCGTGCCGCGGGAGGCAGCCTTCCACGCTTCCTGACCCTGCGGGGACACCGTCCCGTGCCCTCACCCCAAAGCCGACTCACCCGAAAGCCCCGCCGAGCCGCGACGGCAGCCCCGAGCTCCGCAGCGCGGCTCCGGGCTGGCGCCCCCCCCCCGCCCCCGCCCCCGCCTCCCCTCCGCCACCTCCGAACGGCGCGGACGCCCGCCGGCTCCGGGCAGCCCCCGCCGCGCGGCTCCGGACGGTCTCCCCGCCCGGTTCCGACACGGCGCGCACCCCCCCCCACCCGCCGCACGGCTCCGGGCAGCCCCCCTCCCCTCTGTGACACGGACCCCGCCGCCCCCCCGCCCCCCCGCCTCTCCTCGGAGGCGGCACCGCTGCCGCCGCCCTCCTCGGGGCTTTCCCCGGGACCCGCCGGTCCGTCCCGCTGCCCCGCTCACCTTCTCCCTCCGTGCAGCCGCAGCCCGGCGACGCCTCCGCTCCTCCCTCGGCTCACAGCAGCCCCTGCACACCGGCTGCCGGCAGCCGGTTCCGGGGAGGGGGCGTGGCGCTGCACTGCGCATGCGCGGCGCTGCCGCTGCAGTACCGAAATTTGGTCACTAGGCGGCAGCACCGAGCGAGCATGCGCTGTGCGATGCGTGAGGGGCGGGGCTTGGCGTGCGTCGGGGGCGGAGTTTGCGTGAGGGGCGGGGCTTGGCGTGCGTCGCGGGCGGAGTTTGCGTCGGGGGCGGAGTTTGCGTGAGGGGCGGGGCTTGGCATGCGTCGGGGGCGGAGTTTGCGTGAGGGGCGGGGCTTGGCGTGCGTCGGGGGAGGAGTTTGCGTCGGGGGCGGAGTTTGAGTGAGGGGCGGGGCTTGGCGTGCGTCGGGGGCGGAGTTTGCGTGAGGGGCGGGGCTTGGCGTGCGTCGGGGGCGGAGTTTGCGTCGGGGGCGGAGTTTGCGTGAGGGGCGGGGTTTGCGTGAGGGGCGGAGTTTGCGTGAGGGGCGGAGTTTGCGTCGGGGGCGGGGCTTGGCGTGCGTCAGGGGCGGAGTTTGCGTGAGGGGCGGGGCTTGGCGTGCGTCGGGGGAGGAGTTTGCGTCGGGGGCGGAGTTTGCGTGAGGGGCGGGGCTTGGCGTGCGTCGGGGGCGGAGTTTGCGTGAGGGGAGGAGTTTGCGTCGGGGGCGGAGTTTGCGTGAGGGGCGGGGTTTGCATGAGGGGCGGAGTTTGCGTGAGGGGCGGAGTTTGCGTCGGGGGCGGGGCTTGGCGTGCGTCGGGGCGGAGTTTGCGTGAGGGGCGGAGTTAGCGTCGGGGGCGGAGTTTGTGTGAGGGGCGGGGCTTGGCTTGCATCGGGGCGGAGTTTGCGCCGGGGGCGGAGTTTACATGAGGGGCGGGGCTTGGCTTGCGTCGGGGCGGAGTTTGAGTGAGGGGCGGAGTTTGTGTGAGGGGCGGAGTTTGCGTGAGGGGCGGAGTTTGCGTGAGGGGCGGAGTTTGCGTCGGGGGCGGAGTTTGCGTGAGGGGCGGGGCTTGGCGTGCATCAGGGGCGGAGTTTGCGTGAGGGGCGGGGTTTGCATCGGGGGCGGGGCTTGGCGTGCGTCGGGGGCGGAGTTTGCGTGAGGGGCGGAGTTAGCGTCGGGGGGCGGAGTTTGTGTGAGGGGCGGGGCTTGGCTTGCGTCGGGGCGGAGTTTGCGCCGGGGGCGGAGTTTGCGTGAGGGGCGGGGTTTGCGTGAGGTGCGGGGCTTGGCTTGCATCAGGGCGGAGTTTGCACCGGGGGCGGAGTTTACATCAGGGGCGGGGCTTGGCGTAAGTCAGGGCGGAGTTTGAGTGAGGGGCGGGGCTTGGCGTAAGTCAGGGCGGAGTTTGCGTGAGGGGCGGAGTTTGCGTGAGGGGCGGGGCTTGGCGTGCACCAGGGGCGGAGTTTGTGTGAGGGGCGGAGTTTGCGTGAAGGGGGCTTGGCATGCATCGGGGCGGAGTTTGCGTGAGGGGCGGGGCTTGGCGTGCGCCAGGGTCAGAGTTTGTGTGGGGGCGGAGTTTGCGTGAGGGGGGCTTGGCGTGCATCAGGGCGGAGTTTGCCTGAGGGGCGGGGCTTGGCTTGCATCAGGGCGGAGTTTGCGCCAGGGGCGGAGTTTCCATGAGGGGCGGGGCTTGGTGTGCGTGAGGGGTGGAGTTTGCGGGGGGGCGGAGTTTGCGGGGGGGGCCCGGAGTTTGGCATGGGTCAGGGGCGGAGCCAAGAAGCATCACTTTTGGATCCCGAGGATGCGAGCAATGTGACCTTGTTGAATACGTTAATACCCCCCCACACACCTCCTCCCCTGCCCTCCATCACGGCCCCTCGCCCCCCGCCCCCCCCCCCCCCCCCCCGCAAAGGAAGCGCCAACGCAGCCGGCACGGCAAAAGAGACCGCAAGCGTTTATTCAGTCACACACAGAGCCGGTTCCGGGAGAGACTCCGCACCGGGGCTCGGGGCCCGGCCCTGGGGCACCTCGGCTGTCCTACCCGGAGCCACGCTCGCCAGTCCGGCGTGGAACAGACACACGGTCGGTCCGTCAGGCTGCTGGAGAGCTGGGCTGCTATGTGCAGGCTGCCGCCAAAACCGAGGAGCCAGCTGCAGGACGCTAGAAGAGAGGAGAAAAGGGGCAGCCAGCTGGATGGGGGGGGCGGCGGCGGCGAGCGAGAAAGCACGAGGCAAGGAAAGGGACGGCGAGTGAAGGACGGGGACAGGGAGCCTGACAGAGAGGGAGGAAGAAGCGGCAGGAAGAGAGGCAGCGGGACGGCGACCGACAAACCAGGACGGGGAGCGGGACAGAGAGGCAGAAACGACCCTGGGCGGGCAGCGCCACGGCGAGGGAGGAAAAGAGAATAAGGGCAGGGAGCCGGACCGAGAGGTACGGCGAGGGACAGCGGCACGGGGAGCAGGACAGAGCAACAGAGAATAAAAAAAGGAAGCGGGAGCGTGAGAGAACCGGGCTGGGGAGCAGGGAGAAGGAGAGATAAAAGGAGAGAGCAACAGAGGGAAAGAGGACCGGGGAGCGGGACGCTGGGGCAGAGTGAGAACAAGAGGGGCAGGGAGCAGGACAGAGGGGCAGAGGCAGAAGGAGGACAGAGGGACAGAGAGACAAAAGAGGGAGACGAGGACTGGGCAGAGGGGAGAGAAAGACGGGGGCAAGGAGCAGAGACACCAAGGTGCCAGGAAAAGGACGGTCAGATGGAGCGAGAAACAGGGTCGGGGAGCAGGACAAAAGGACAAAGAAAAAGGCGAGGAAGAAGGAAGGAAGGATAAAGGTGGGACAGGGAACGGGACATACGCAGCGAAACAAAGCAGAACAGAGAAGAGAGGACAGGGATTGAGGAACAGAGAGAGAGAGAGAGACGCAGGCTGGTACACAGAGACGGCGAAGGTAAGCAAAACCAGCGACGGGCAGGAGGACCTGGTTCTGACAACCCATCGCTCCCGGTGTCGCTTCCACGGCCTCAACAAATGCGACGTGCCGCAAGACAAGAGAATGGGAGAGTGAAAGCAAAGGCACGGGAAACTTAACGCTCTTAGTAATTTCACTGAGCATCACAGCTTACAGTTACTCAATGTCTTCCGGTGTCACAGGGTGAGGTACAACTGATTTCGTCTCCATATCTCTGGACAGAGCTTTTCTCATATCTGGGGGGGGGGGGGGGGGGGGAAGAAAAAAAAAAAAAGATATTCTAAGACGACAGTCCTTGCACAAAGCCACGTTCAGCGAATTCTCTATTACAATAAGGTCGTTTCTAACCCAGAAGATTTCACAGAATCATAGAGTATCTCAAGTTGGAAGGGACCCATACGGATCACCGAGACCAAGCCCCCGCTCCACGCGGGACTACCTAAAACTAAACCGTGCGACTAAGAGCATCGTTCAGACGCTCCTTGAACTCCTGACAGGCTCGGTGGCTGCGACCGCTTCCCTGGGGAGCCTGTTCCGTGACTGACCGACCGCCCTCTCAGTGAAAAGCCTTTTCCCAACGTCCGGTCTGAACTTGCCCTGACGCAGCTTCGTCCCGTTTCCTCGGGTCCTAGTGCCGGTCACCGGAGAGAGCGGAGGTCAGCGCCTCCCCCTCCGCCGTCCCCCTCGAGGAAGGTGTAGACTGCGATGAGGTCACCCCTCGGCCTTCCCTTCTCCAAGCTGAACAAACCAAGTGACCTCAGCCGCTCCCCCTAAGTCTTGCCTCGGAGACCTCTCGCCATCTCGGTCGCCCTCCTCCGCGCACGCTCCCAGAGCGTTGCTCGGCGGCACCGCTCTCGACTGGAACCTAACGCTGCACGTAACTCAACTGAGCGGAAAGGAAATGACGGGCTAAAGGGACAAATACACGATTTAAGGCAGCCGCAACGATGGCAGATGTCTGTCCGTAGCCCTTCTAGTTATTTCACAGCGCTCCTGCGTATCAAACGAACGGTACCAGAGCAGAAAAGGTATACGGCGTGGCCACGTTACCCCTCGGGGAGGACGGCGAAAGGAGAGAAGATCTAGAAAGAGGAAGCAGCTGGTACTTCGCTTTTGGTAACAGAATTAACATCAACACGTTCCTTCCCTTTGAAATTGAAAACGCCACCCAATTCTCTGCCACTGTTGACCACCGACACTTGTAAATTTCTAGTGAAACAGCTGAGGAAAACAAAGTTTCAGGTCCCTGGCTAGGGGAAGAAATCAGGCAAGCGCCGCCGTTCCTTCCCCCCGACAACACTAGCAAAAAAAACCAGCCGCTGGGGGCGAGCGTTCCTCCGAAAGAAAAATCAGGTGAGAAACCGCATTTTTATTTTCAGCTTACCTACAGGATAAATGTCTTTGTAGTTGCTACAAAACGTGTAAACTGCACAAAGATTAAGTTTTGTAACCGATCTAAGGTTCAGTACGAAAAACTACCTAAAGGAGTACGCAAAGTCCCACTCATCAACAATTATCTGACCCTGTTTCATATTAAAAAAAAAAAAAAAAAAAAAAAAAAGTAATGCTAATCACACAGACAAGCCCAGGAACCCTCAACATGAGAATCTTTCCGTTCAGCCGGAGGCAGAGCGAGTACTTACCACGGGCATCCTCATCTGGCTCTCCGCTGCTAGCAGAGCGGCACGCCAACGCTGTCCGGTACACGCCGTAGTACGCCTAGTTGCTTCTACGTATTTACCGCCGCCTGATTTGATACTCTCACAAAGAGATCGACGAAAAAGCCACCCTTTCTTTGAAAAAATAAAAACCAAAACCACACAGTTAAGGAACGGTAGGCGAACGTATTTCTAAATCATAACCCACGGCTTGCAGGCAGACCAAGAGCAGCTCTGACGATGCGGTACGCTCATCAAACATCTTTCACGCAGGAATAACAGATGTACTCCTTTACCACGGGACGCAGCCGGCACAGGGACAAATTTCATGCTGTTTTTGTCACACGACCGTCCTTCTGCACCAGCCAGTGGGTTCAGAATTAAGGACAGGACAGGCTAAACGCTCACACGAGCCTCCTATCCGTAAGAAACTATTAAAAATAGAAAAAAAAACTTCCACGTTTTAGATCGCGTTGCCTTAGGGACTGCCTCCTTCAAAGCCTGCCTGTTGGGGGGGGGGGGGGGTGGGGGGGCGCGTGTGCGCGCACGCACGCGCGTGAGGCGTGGAAATCGGTCGCAGAATTCAGTTGCCTAACGAGAGACGGCCCTTCTCCTCGCAAGGCAAACGTTTCAAAACGTCGCACTCTTTTCCGATTTTACCGGCTGGTACTGGGGTTGCCCTACCAGCATGAGTTGGGGACCCGTCCCTCTGGGTCCGTGCGACGCCAAATTAAATATTCTGCAAGTAACCGAGCAGGAGATGGAAAGTAAGCTAAGATGCTCTCTGCCGTACAAGGTTTGTTCGCCATCGTCCCCGAGGGAATCGCACAAAGCCCACGCTTGCCGAACCGGTACGTCGGAGGCCCTACGGGAAACGGCGCTGACGTTTCGCCAAGCTCTTCTCCTGTCAAGAAGAGGACCTTTTCTGCGGCATCCCTATTGGCGTTCGGCCTGCTTTCGGCTCATTCTGGCAGGTCAGCTTTCAGAGAAAGCCTGAGATTTCAAACCGCCAAGCAACATTCACCATTCTTGCTCTCTGACTACGGGGAATTTCAGTGAATCGGAACGCTACTTGGAGCCACGTTCCGGGTCTGTTTCGCCGCAAACCAAATATCTAAGCCACGGACCGGGCGCCCGTAGAAAAATTACTTTAAAAGATTAAAGACAAGCACAGTACTCACTTTTGTGAAATTTCTTCCGGTAGCGCCATCAATTTAGC
This sequence comes from Grus americana, assembly GCF_028858705.1. Taxonomy (NCBI): domain Eukaryota; kingdom Metazoa; phylum Chordata; class Aves; order Gruiformes; family Gruidae; genus Grus; species Grus americana. Next base: position 3,071 of record NW_026561852.1, on the reverse strand, counting down.
GGCCGAACCCAGCCGTCGAAATTCCGGTGCAACGGAGCGAGCAGGAACGCGTCCGTGCCGCTCTTCCCTGGCCACGGAGCCTTCCGCTCTACCCGTTACTGCGAACGTACGGAGCATCGGCGCAGCAGCACCTGTGGAATAACGCACCGCCCACAGCTATACAGAAGAAGAATCCGAGACGACGGTAGAAGACCCCAGACCAAAAGTCACCGCGGGACTAAGGGACGCGCGGACAGCGCGCGAGGGGCGGGTGTCCGGGACCCAAGCGTGGAACGGCCCCGGGATTTCTTTGTTCGGGGTCCCTCTCTTTGGAGGCGCCCCGCCCGGGCCGATCCCGCTGCTGCACCTTTCAGTTACGTTAATTATTTTACAAAATCCGACACCCGGAGACTGCTGCCGGAAGCCTCGGGTCGAGCCCGAAGGAGGAGGAGGAGGAGGAAGCGCGCCTGAGAAGAAGCGTGCGCGCGACACCGTGAACGGGGTGCGAACGCTGGGGCGGCAGCTGCTCCTCCTCAAACAGAGACAGAGAGAGAAAGAAGAGGGGGAAAGCCACAGGGTACAGAGGGCGGAAGTGGAAAAGAGGGGCCGGGAGCCGGACAGAGGGAGGTGGAGAAAGAGGCCGTCGGAAGGGAAGGGACGGGCTGCGGGGCAGACAGGGAGGAAGGAAGGAAGGAAGAAAGAAAGAGGGACAGGGAGCCAGACGAACCGCGACGGGGAAAGAAAAAGGTACCGACGGGCTAGGAGGCAGAGAGGGGAGACTTTAGAAAAACAGGGACGGGGAGCGAGACGGAGCCAGACCGAAAAAAGGAACCATAGCGACGGGTGCCGGGACAGAGAGGCGGGCCTTCAAAACGAGGGGCAGGGAAGAGGCTCAAGAGGGACGGAGAAAGAGAGAGACTCACGACGACTCGCTACGGAGCCGAGAAGGAAGACCTCGAACAACAGGAACGAGGAGCCGCACAGAGAGAGCCAGAGATGGCAGAAATACCGACAGGCTACAGGACCGAGGGGGAGGAATGCAGAAACAGTGGCTGGGGGCCGGACAGAGAGACAGGGAGAGAGAGAAGGAAACAATAGCCACGGGCTACGGGGCAGAGAGAGCGAGGACCTAAAAAAGGTGGGGACAGGCAGCCCGTCAGAGCGAGATGGAAAAAGAACATAGCGGGGAGCAGAAAGCAAACCAAAAAACCCCACAGCGGGGTGGGAAAGCGAGGGGGGCAGAGGAGGGCCCGCGACGCAGAGGAGAGGCGATGGGGCCCCGCGGGCCCAGGACTCACCGCAGCTCTGGCTCTCGGCGCTGCCGGGAGAGCTTGCCAGCGCAGACGCTTCTTTCTCCCGCTCTCCGCCTTTCCTTTGCTGTCGCTCCGGTCGCTCGGCTGTCCTCCGCCTAAGAGAATACACGGGTGTCTTACAGCTCCGAGGAGACGAGTCTGCCTAGATGAGTAGCCTGCCTCCCTGCCTCCCTCGGTACGCGGCCGCACCGTGCTTTGGATTACGCGTGGCGACCCTGCGGTGCCCGTCGGCAGCCTGACCTGCCGCGGAGCGCAACGAGGGATCTTTCCTCACCCGGCGAGGCAGGCGCTCTCTTGCCTGCAGCGGGAGGCAGCTGCCGGCCGGAGAGCCTTCCATCTCTTCTTCTTCTTCTTCACCTTTCTCTGGCCATTCCAGCTTCCCTTAGGGCAGCTGCTGTCCACGGCCGGTAAGCGCTCCGCCGCCTGTCCCTTTTCGCCCCCACGCCACGAGGCGAGCCAGGCCAGGCACAGGCGAGGCGGGTGCAGTCGACGGCATCCCCAAGGGAGGGACGGGCAACCACGTCCTCAGCGCGGCCTGGGAGAGGGAAAGAAAAAGCAGTGGCCGTTACTACCGGAGGTCGGCCCTGGCCGGAGACCCTCCTCCTTCTGCAGGGGCTTCCGGAGACGCCGCTCTTTCCCCGCGCTGCTGCCGCTGCCGCCGCCGCCAGCACCCCTGTTCAGGAAGAAAGCGGCACAGGCGAGGGCCAGCTTGCCGCCTTCACGCCAGGGCTCGGGGGCGGCCTGGGGCTGCCGGACAGGCTTCCGGAGAGTCCGACCGGTAGCGCTCGTCTCGGGACACCGGGCAACGCCTCGCCGCGCGCGCGCTCTCGTAGCACGGCCGCACCGCTGCTCGGGAGCGGCTGGAAGCCTGCAGAAAACCACTCAAAACCGGCAAAAAAACCCCAACCTCGCGCTCCTGCGAGAGCAAGTCGGGCTGTCCGGCAGCCACGTCCGCGAAAACGACGCCTCCCGGCACGCACCGGCAAGCGCCGCGTGGCAGCCATTAGAGTGCCGTAAGACTACACTTCCCGGCGTGCTCCGGGGAGCCAATATGGCCGACCAGCAGCCGCGTGCCCCAAGACTGCAACTGCCGGCGTGCCGCGGGAGGCAGCCTTCCACGCTTCCTGACCCTGCGGGGACACCGTCCCGTGCCCTCACCCCAAAGCCGACTCACCCGAAAGCCCCGCCGAGCCGCGACGGCAGCCCCGAGCTCCGCAGCGCGGCTCCGGGCTGGCGCCCCCCCCCCGCCCCCGCCCCCGCCTCCCCTCAGCCACCTCCGAAAGGCGCGGACGCCCGCCGGCTCCGGGCAGCCCCCGCCGCGCGGCTCCGGACGGTCTCCCCGCCCGGTTCCGACACGGCGCGCACCCCCCCCACCCGCCGCACGGCTCCGGGCAGCCCCCCTCCCCTCTGTGACACGGACCCCGCCGCCCCCCCGCCCCCCCGCCTCTCCTCGGAGGCGGCACCGCTGCCGCCGCCCTCCTCGGGGCTTTCCCCGGGACCCGCCGGTCCGTCCCGCTGCCCCGCTCACCTTCTCCCTCCGTGCAGCCGCAGCCCGGCGACGCCTCCGCTCCTCCCTCGGCTCACAGCAGCCCCTGCACACCGGCTGCCGGCAGCCGGTTCCGGGGAGGGGGCGTGGCGCTGCACTGCGCATGCGCGGCGCTGCCGCTGCAGTACCGAAATTTGGTCACTAGGCGGCAGCACCGAGCGAGCATGCGCTGTGCGATGCGTGAGGGGCGGGGCTTGGCGTGCGTCGGGGGCGGAGTTTGCGTGAGGGGCGGG
>NW_026561851.1:0-115957 GCF_028858705.1 Grus americana | reverse complement strand
AAGCGCTGCGCTGCGCCACGCTGCACTTGCACCGCCTAATAATGAAGGCCGGGCGTGCCGCTCTGCGCCGCGCCCCTCTCTACTTTCAGCGCCTGACAATGGAGTCCGGGGCCGCTGCACTTCAACCACCTCACAATAGAGGCCCAGGCTGCCGCGCTGCACCGCATCGCACTGCGCCACGCTGTACTGGCACCGCCTCACAATGGAGGCCGGGGCCGCTATGCTGTGCTGCGCCCCCCTGCACTTCCAGCGCCTCACAATGCAGGCTGGGGCTGCACGCTGTGCCGCACCCCTTAGAACTTGTATTGCCTCACAATCGAAGCGGGGCCAGCCGCCATGTGCCACGCCCGCTCTACTTGCAACGCCTCACAATGGAGGCCCAGGCAGCCGTGCTGCGCCACGCCCCGCTGCACATGCAAGACCTCACAGTGGAGGCCGGGCCTGCCGCGCAGCACTGTTCTGTGCTGTATTTGCACCGCCTCACAATGGAGGCCAGGGATGCCGCCCTGCGCCACGCCCCGCTGCACTTGCACTGCCTCACAATGCAGGCCAGGGCCGTTGTGCTGCGTGGCGCCCCGCTGCACTTGCACTGCCTCACAATGCAGGCCAGGGCCATTGTGCTGCGTGGCGCCCCGCTGCACTTGCACTGCCTCACAATGCAGGCTGGAGCTGCTGCGCTGCCCCAAGCCCCGCTGTAATTGCACCGCCACACAATGGAGGCCGGGGCTGCCGCGCTGTGCTGCGCCCCTCTGCACATGCACCCCCTGACAATGGAGTCTGTGCGCAAAGCGCTGCGCTGCGCCACGCTGCACTTGCACCGCCTAATAATGAAGGCCGGGCGTGCCGCGCTGCGCCGCGCCCCTCTCTACTTTCAGCGCCTGACAATGGAGTCCGGGGTCGCCGCGCTGCGCCTCGCCCGCTGCACTTCAACCACCTCACAATAGAGGCCAAGGCTGCCGCGCTGCACCGCATCGCACTGCGCCACGCTGTACTGGCACCGCCTCACAATGGAGGCCGGGGCCGCTATGCTGCGCTGCGCCCCCCTGCACTTCCAGCGCCTCACAATGCAGGCTGGGGCTGCCACGCTGTGCCGCACCCCTTAGAACTTGTATTGCCTCACAATCGAAGCGGGGCCAGCCGCCATGTGCCACGCCCCGCTCTACTTGCAACGCCTCACAATGGAGGCCCAGGCAGCCGTGCTGCGCCACGCCCCGCTGCGCATGCAAGGCCTCACAGTGGAGGCCGGGCCTGCCGCGCAGCACTGTTCTGTGCTGTATTTGCACCGCCTCACAATGGAGGCCAGGGATGCCGCCCTGCGCCACGCCCCGCTGCACTTGCACTGCCTCACAATGCAGGCCAGGGCCGTTGTGCTGTGTGGCGTCCCGCTGCACTTGCACTGCCTCACAATGCAGGCTGGAGCTGCTGCGCTGCCCCAAGCCCCGCTGTACATGCACCGCCTCACAATGGAGGCCGGGGCTGCCGCGCAGCACTGTTCTGTGCTGTATTGCACCGCCTCACAATGGAGGCCAGGGATGCCGCCCTGCGCCACGCCCCGCTTCATATGCACCGCCTCACAATGCAGGCCAGGGCCGTTGTGCTGCGTGGCGCCCCGCTGCACTTGCACTGCCTCACAATGCAGGCCAGGGCCTTTGTGCTGCGTGGCACCCCGCTGCACTTGCACTGCCTCACAATGCAGGCTGGAGCTGCTGCGCTGCCCCAAGCCCCGCTGTAATTGCACCGCCACACAATGGAGGCCGGGGCTGCCGCGCAGCACTGTTCTGTGCTGTATTTGCACCGCCTCACAATGGAGGCCAGGGATGCCGCCCTGCGCCACGCCCCGCTGCACTTGCAACGCCTCACAATGGAGGCCAGGGCCGTTGTGCTGCGTGTCGCCCCGCTGCACTTGCACTGCCTCACAATGGAGGCCAGGGCCCGTTGTGCTGCGTGGTGCCCCGCTGCACTTGCACTGCCTCACAATGCAGGCCAGGGCCATTGTGCTGCGTGGCGCCCGCTGCACTTGCACTGCCTCACAATGCAGGCCAGGGCCATTGTGCTGCGTGGCGCCCCGCTGCACTTGCACTGCCTCACAATGCAGGCTGGAGCTGCTGCGCTGCCCCAAGCCCCGCTGTAATTGCACCGCCACACAATGGAGGCCGGGCTGCCGCGCTGTGCTGCGCCCCTCTGCACATGCACCGCCTGACAATGGAGTCTGTGCGCGAAGCTCTGCGCTGCGCCACGCTGCACTTGCACCGCCTAATAATGAAGGCCGGGCGTGCCGTGCTGCGCCGCGCCCCTCTCTACTTTCAGCGCCTGACAATGGAGTCCGGGGTCGCCGCGCTGCGCCTCGCCCGCTGCACTTCAACCACCTCACAATAGAGGCCAAGGCTGCCGCGCTGCACCGCATCGCACTGCGCCACGCTGTACTGGCACCGCCTCACAATGGAGGCCGGGGCCGCTATGCTGTGCTGCGCCCCCCTGCACTTCCAGCGCCTCACAATGCAGGCTGGGGCTGCCACGCTGTGCCGCACCCCTTAGAACTTGTATTGCCTCACAATCGAAGCGGGGCCAGCCGCCATGTGCCACGCCCCACTCTACTTGCAACGCCTCACAATGGAGGCCCAGCCAGCCGTGCTGCGCCACGCCCCGCTGCGCATGCAACGCCTCACAGTGGAGGCCGGGCCTGCCGCGCAGCACTGTTCTGTGCTGTATTTGCACCGCCTCACAATGGAGGCCAGGGATGCCGCCCTGCGCCACGCCCCGCTGCACTTGCACTGCCTCACAATGCAGGCCAGGGCCGTTGTGCTGCGTGGCGCCCCGCTGCACTTGCACTGCCTCACAATGCAGGCCAGGGCCATTGTGCTGCGTGGCGCCCCGCTGCACTTGCACTGCCTCACAATGCAGGCTGGAGCTGCTGCGCTGCCCCAAGCCCCGCTGTAATTGCACCGCCACACAATGGAGGCCGGGGCTGCCGCGCTGTGCTGCGCCCCTCTGCACATGCACCGCCTGACAATGGAGTCTGTGCGCAAAGCGCTGCGCTGCGCCACGCTGCACTTGCACCGCATAATAATGAAGGCCGGGCGTGCCGCTCTGCGCCGCGCCCCTCTCTACTTTCAGCGCCTGACAATGGAGTCCGGGGTCGCCGCGCTGCGCCTCGCCCGCTGCACTTCAACCACCTCACAATAGAGGCCAAGGCTGCCGCGCTGCACCGCATCGCACTGCGCCACGCTGTACTGGCACCGCCTCACAATGGAGGCCGGGGCCGCTATGCTGTGCTGCGCCCCCCTGCACTTCCAGCGCCTCACAATGCAGGCTGGGGCTGCCACGCTGTGCCGCACCCCTTAGAACTTGTATTGCCTCACAATCGAAGCGGGGCCAGCCGCCATGTGCCACGCCCCACTCTACTTGCAACGCCTCACAATGGAGGCCCAGCCAGCCGTGCTGCGCCACGCCCCGCTGCGCATGCAACGCCTCACAGTGGAGGCCGGGCCTGCCGCGCAGCACTGTTCTGTGCTGTATTTGCACCGCCTCACAATGGAGGCCAGGGATGCCGCCCTGCGCCACGCCCCGCTGCACTTGCACTGCCTCACAATGCAGGCCAGGGCCGTTGTGCTGCGTGGCGCCCTGCTGCACTTGCACTGCCTCACAATGCAGTCCAGGGCCATTGTGCTGCGTGGCGCCCGGCTGCACTTGCACTGCCTCACAATGCAGGCTGGAGCTGCTGCGCTGCCCCAAGCCCCGCTGTAATTGCACCGCCACACAATGGAGGCCGGGGCTGCCGCGCTGTGCTGCGCCCCTCTGCACATGCACCGCCTGACAATGGAGTCTGTGCGCGAAGCGCTGCGCTGCCCCACGCTGCACTTGCACCGCCTAATAATGAAGGCCGGGCGTGCCGCGCTGCGCCGCGCCCCTCTCTACTTTCAGCGCCTGACAATGGAGTCCGGGGTCGCCGCGCTGCGCCTCGCCCGCTGCACTTCAACCACCTCACAATAGAGGCCCAGGCTGCCGCGCTGCACCGCATCGCACTGCGCCACGCTGTACTGGCACCGCCTCACAATGGAGGCCGGGGCCGCTATGCTGTGCTGCGCCCCCTGCACTTCCAGCGCCTCACAATGCAGGCTGGGGCTGCCACGCTGTGCCGCACCCCTTAGAACTTGTATTGCCTCACAATCGAAGCGGGGCCAGCCGTCATGTGCCACGCCCCACTCTACTTGCAACACATCACAATGGAGGCCCACGCAGCCGTGCTGCGCCACGCCCCGCTGCGCATGCAACGCCTCACAGTGGAGGCCGGGCCTGCCGCGCAGCACTGTTCTGTGCTGTATTTGCACCGCCTCACAATGGAGGCCAGGGATGCCGCCCTGCGCCACGCCCCGCTGCACTTGCACTGCCTCACAATGCAGGCCAGGGCCGTTGTGCTGCGTGGCGCCCCGCTGCACTTGCACTGCCTCACAATGCAGGCCAGGGCCATTGTGCTGCGTGGCGCCCCGCTGCACTTGCACTGCCTCACAATGCAGGCTGGAGCTGCTGCGCTGCCCCAAGCCCCGCTGTAATTGCACCGCCACACAATGGAGGCCGGGGCTGCCGCGCTGTGCTGCGCCCCTCTGCACATGCACCGCCTGACAATGGAGTCTGTGCGCGAAGCGCTGCGCTGCGCCACGCTGCACTTGCACCGCCTAATAATGAAGGCCGGGCGTGCCGCGCTGCGCCGCGCCCCTCTCTACTTTCAGCGCCTGACAATGGAGTCCGGGGTCGCCGCGCTGCGCCTCGCCCGCTGCACTTCAACCACCTCACAATAGAGGCCCAGGCTGCCGCGCTGCACCGCATCGCACTGCGCCACGCTGTACTGGCACCGCCTCACAATGGAGGCCGGGGCCGCTATGCTGCGCTGCGCCCCCCTGCACTTCCAGCGCCTCACAATGCAGGCTGGGGCTGCCACGCTGTGCCGCACCCCTTAGAACTTGTATTGCCTCACAATCGAAGCGGGGCCAGCCGCCATGTGCCACGCCCCGCTCTACTTGCAACGCCTCACAATGGAGGCCCAGGCAGCCGTGCTGCGCCACGCCCCGCTGCGCATGCAAGGCCTCACAGTGGAGGCCGGGCCTGCCGCGCAGCACTGTTCTGTGCTGTATTTGCACCGCCTCACAATGGAGGCCAGGGATGCCGCCCTGTGCCATGCCCCGCTGCACTTGCACTGCCTCACAATGCAGGCTGGAGCTGCTGCGCTGCCCCAAGCCCCGCTGTAATTGCACCGCCACACAATGGAGGCCGGGGCTGCCGCGCTGTGCTGCGCCCCTCTGCACATGCACCGCCTGACAATGGAGTCTGTGCGCGAAGCGCTGCGCTGCCCACGCTGCACTTGCACCGCCTAATAATGAAGGCCGGGCGTGCCGCGCTGCGCCGCGCCCCTCTCTACTTTCAGCGCCTGACAATGGAGTCCGGGGTCGCCGCGCTGCGCCTCGCCCGCTGCACTTCAACCACCTCACAATAGAGGCCCAGGCTGCCGCGCTGCACCGCATCGCACTGCGCCACGCTGTACTGGCACCGCCTCACAATGGAGGCCGGGGCCGCTATGCTGTGCTGCGCCCCCCTGCACTTCCAGCGCCTCACAATGCAGGCTGGGGCTGCCACGCTGTGCCGCACCCCTTAGAACTTGTATTGCCTCACAATCGAAGCGGGGCCAGCCGCCATGTGCCACGCCCCGCTCTACTTGCAACGCCTCACAATGGAGGCCCAGGCAGCCGTGCTGCGCCACGCCCCGCTGCGCATGCAACGCCTCACAGTGGAGGCCGGGCCTGCCGCGCAGCACTGTTCTGTGCTGTATTTGCACCGCCTCACAATGGAGGCCAGGGATGCCGCCCTGCGCCACGCCCCGCTGCACTTGCACTGCCTCACAATGCAGGCCAGGCCATTGTGCTGCGTGGCGCCCGCTGCACTTGCACTGCCTCATAATGCAGGCCAGGGCCATTGTGCTGCGTGACGCCCTGCTGCACTTGCACTGCCTCACAATGCAGGCCAGGGCCATTGTGCTGCGTGGCGCCCCGCTGCACTTGCACTGCCTCACAATGCAGGCTGGAGCTGCTGCGCTGCCCCAAGCCCCGCTGTAATTGCACCGCCACACAATGGAGGCCGGGGCTGCCGCGCTGTGCTGCGCCCCTCTGCACATGCACCGCCTGACAATGGAGTCTGTGCGCAAAGCGCTGCGCTGCGCCACGCTGCACTTGCACCGCCTAATAATGAAGGCCGGGCGTGCCGCGCTGCGCCGCGCCCCTCTCTACTTTCAGCGCCTGACAATGGAGTCCGGGGTCGCCGCGCTGCGCCTCGCCCGCTGCACTTCAACCACCTCACAATAGAGGCCCAGGCTGCCGCGCTGCACCGCATCGCACTGCGCCACGCTGTACTGGCACCGCCTCACAATGGAGGCCGGGGCCGCTATGCTGCGCTGCGCCCCCCTGCACTTCCAGCGCCTCACAATGCAGGCTGGGGCTGCCACGCTGTGCCGCACCCCTTAGAACTTGTATTGCCTCACAATCGAAGCGGGGCCAGCCACCATGTGCCACGCCCCGCTCTACTTGCAACGCCTCACAATGGAGGCCCAGGCAGCCGTGCTGCGCCACGCCCCGCTGCGCATGCAAGGCCTCACAGTGGAGGCCGGGCCTGCCGCGCAGCACTGTTCTGTGTTGTATTTGCACCGCCTCACAATGGAGGCCAGGGATGCCGCCCTGCGCCACGCCCCGCTGCACTTGCACTGCCTCACAATGCAGGCCAGGGCCGTTGTGCTGCGTGGCGCCCCGCTGCACTTGCACTGCCTCACAATGCAGGCCAGGGCCATTGTGCTGCGTGGCGCCCCGCTGCACTTGCACTGCCTCACAATGCAGGCTGGAGCTGCTGCGCTGCCCCAAGCCCCGCTGCGCATGCAACGCCTCACAATGGAGGCCGGGCCAGCCGCGCAGCACTGTTCTGTGCTGTATTTGCACCGCCTCACAATGGAGGCCAGGGATGCCGCCCTGCGCCACGCCCCGCTGCATTGCACTGCCTCACAATGCAGGCCAGGGCCGTTGTGCTGCGTGTGCGCCCCGCTGCACTTGCACTGCCTCACAATGCAGGCCAGGGCCTTTGTGCTGTGTGGCGTCCCGCTGCACTTGCACTGCCTCACAATGCAGGCTGGAGCTGCTGCGCTGCCCCAAGCCCCGCTGCACATGCAAGGCCTCACAGTGGAGGCCGGGCCAGCCGCGCAGCACTGTTCTGTGCTGTATTTGCACCGCCTCACAATGGAGGCCCAGGCAGCCGTGCTGCGCCACGCCCCGCTTCATATGCACCGCCTCACAATGCAGGCCAGGGCCGTTGTGCTGCGTGGCGCCCCGCTGCACTTGCACTGCCTCACAATGCAGGCCAGGGCCATTGTGCTGTGTGGTGCCCCGCTGCACTTGCACTGCCTCACAATGCAGGCTGGAGCTGCTGTGCTGCCCCAAGCCCCGCTGTAATTGCAAGGCCTCACAATGGAGGCCGGGCCTGCCGCGCAGCACTGTTCTGTGCTGTATTTGCACCGCCTCACAATGGAGGCCAGGGATGCCGCCCTGCGCCACGCCCCGCTGCACTTGCACTGCCTCACAATGCAGGCCAGGGCCGTTGTGCTGCGTGGCGCCCCGCTGCACTTGCACTGCCTCACAATGCAGGCCAGGGCCGTTGTGCTGCGTGGTGCCCCGCTGCACTTGCACTGCCTCACAATGCAGGCCAGGGCCATTGTGCTGCGTGGCGCCCGCTGCACTTGCACAGCCTCACAATGCAGGCCAGGGCCATTGTGCTGCGTGGCGCCCCGCTGCACTTGCACTGCCTCACAATGCAGGCTGGAGCTGCTGCGCTGCCCCAAGCCCCGCTGTAATTGCACCGCCACACAATGGAGGCCGGGGCTGCCGCGCTGTGCTGCGCCCCTCTGCACATGCACCGCCTGACAATGGAGTCTGTGCGCGAAGCGCTGCGCTGCGCCACGCTGCACTTGCACCGCCTAATAATGAAGGCCGGGCGTGCCGTGCTGCGCCGCGCCCCTCTCTACTTTCAGCGCCTGACAATGGAGTCCGGGGTCGCCGCGCTGCGCCTCGCCCGCTGCACTTCAACCACCTCACAATAGAGGCCAAGGCTGCCGCGCTGCACCGCATCGCACTGCGCCACGCTGTACTGGCACCGCCTCACAATGGAGGCCGGGGCCGCTATGCTGTGCTGCGCCCCCCTGCACTTCCAGCGCCTCACAATGCAGGCTGGGGCTGCCACGCTGTGCCGCACCCCTTAGAACTTGTATTGCCTCACAATCGAAGCGGGGCCAGCCGCCATGTGCCACGCCCCACTCTACTTGCAACGCCTCACAATGGAGGCCCAGGCAGCCGTGCTGCGCCACGCCCCGCTGCACATGCAACGCCTCACAGTGGAGGCCGGGCCTGCCGCGCAGCACTGTTCTGTGCTGTATTTGCACCGCCTCACAATGGAGGCCAGGGATGCCGCCCTGCGCCACGCCCCGCTGCACTTGCACTGCCTCACAATGCAGGCCAGGCCAGGGCCATTGTGCTGCGTGGCGCCCCGCTGCACTTGCACTGCCTCACAATGCAGGCTGGAGCTGCTGCGCTGCCCCAAGCCCCGCTGTAATTGCACCGCCACACAATGGAGGCCGGGGCTGCCGCGCTGTGCTGCGCCCCTCTGCACATGCACCGCCTGACAATGGAGTCTGTGCGCAAAGCGCTGCGCTGCGCCACGCTGCACTTGCACCGCCTAATAATGAAGGCCGGGCGTGCCGCGCTGCGCCGCGCCCCTCTCTACTTTCAGCGCCTGACAATGGAGTCCGGGGTCGCCGCGCTGCGCCTCGCCCGCTGCACTTCAACCACCTCACAATAGAGGCCAAGGCTGCCGCGCTGCACCGCATCGCACTGCGCCATGCTGTACTGGCACCGCCTCACAATGGAGGCCGGGGCCGCTATGCTGCGCTGCGCCCCCCTGCACTTCCAGCGCCTCACAATGCAGGCTGGGGCTGCCACGCTGTGCCGCACCCCTTGGAACTTGTATTGCCTCACAATCGAAGCGGGGCCAGCCGCCATGTGCCACGCCCCGCTCTACTTGCAACGCCTCACAATGGAGGCCCAGGCAGCCGTGCTGCGCCACGCCCCGCTGCGCATGCAAGGCCTCACAGTGGAGGCCGGGCCTGCCGCGCAGCACTGTTCTGTGCTGTATTTGCACCGCCTCACAATGGAGGCCAGGGATGCCGCCCTGCGCCACGCCCCGCTGCACTTGCACTGCCTCACAATGCAGGCCAGGGCCATTGTGCTGCGTGGCGTCCCGCTGCACTTGCACTGCCTCACAATGCAGGCTGGAGCTGCTGCGCTGCCCCAAGCCCCGCTGTACATGCACCGCCACACAATGGAGGCCGGGCCAGCCGCGCTGCACTGTTCTGTGCTGTATTTGCACCGCCTCACAATGGAGGCCAGGGATGCCGCCCTGCGCCACGCCCCGCTTCATATGCACCGCCTCACAATGCAGGCCAGGGCCGTTGTGCTGCGTGGCGCCCCGCTGCACTTGCACTGCCTCACAATGCAGGCCAGGGCCTTTGTGCTGCGTGGCACCCCGCTGCACTTGCACTGCCTCACAATGGAGGCCGGAGCTGCTGCGCTGCCCCAAGCCCCGCTGTAATTGCACCGCCACACAATGGAGGCCGGGCCTGCCGCGCAGCACTGTTCTGTGCTGTATTTGCACCGCCTCACAATGGAGGCCAGGGATGCCGCCCTGCGCCACGCCCCGCTGCACTTGCACTGCCTCACAATGGAGGCCAGGGCCGTTGTGCTGCGTGGCGCCCCGCTGCACTTGCACTGCCTCACAATGGAGGCCAGGGCCGTTGTGCTGCGTGGTGCCCCGCTGCACTTGCACTGCCTCACAATGCAGGCCAGGGCCATTGTGCTGCGTGGCGCCCCGCTGCACTTGCACTGCCTCACAATGCAGGCCAGGGCCATTGTGCTGCGTGGCGCCCCGCTGCACTTGCACTGCCTCACAATGCAGGCTGGAGCTGCTGCGCTGCCCCAAGCCCCGCTGTAATTGCACCGCCACACAATGGAGGCCGGGGCTGCCGCGCTGTGCTGCGCCCCTCTGCACATGCACCGCCTGACAATGGAGTCTGTGCGCGAAGCGCTGCGCTGCGCCACGCTGCACTTGCACCGCCTAATAATGAAGGCCGGGCGTGCCGTGCTGCGCCGCGCCCCTCTCTACTTTCAGCGCCTGACAATGGAGTCCGGGGTCGCCGCGCTGCGCCTCGCCCGCTGCACTTCAACCACCTCACAATAGAGGCCAAGGCTGCCGCGCTGCACCGCATCGCACTGCGCCACGCTGTACTGGCACCGCCTCACAATGGAGGCCGGGGCCGCTATGCTGTGCTGCGCCCCCCTGCACTTCCAGCGCCTCACAATGCAGGCTGGGGCTGCCACGCTGTGCCGCACCCCTTAGAAATTGTATTGCCTCACAATCGAAGCGGGGCCAGCCGCCATGTGCCACGCCCCACTCTACTTGCAACGCCTCACAATGGAGGCCCAGCCAGCCGTGCTGCGCCACGCCCCGCTGCACATGCAACGCCTCACAGTGGAGGCCGGGCCTGCCGCGCAGCACTGTTCTGTGCTGTATTTGCACCGCCTCACAATGGAGGCCAGGGATGCCGCCCTGCGCCACGCCCCGCTGCACTTGCACTGCCTCACAATGCAGGCCAGGGCCGTTGTGCTGCGTGGCGCCCCGCTGCACTTGCACTGCCTCACAATGCAGGCCAGGGCCGTTGTGCTGCGTGGCGCCCCGCTGCACTTGCACTGCCTCACAATGCAGGCTGGAGCTGCTGCGCTGCCCCAAGCCCCGCTGTAATTGCACCGCCACACAATGGAGGCCGGGGCTGCCGCGCTGTGCTGCGCCCCTCTGCACATGCACCGCCTGACAATGGAGTCTGTGCGCGAAGCGCTGCGCTGCGCCACGCTGCACTTGCACCGCCTAATAATGAAGGCCGGGCGTGCCGCTCTGCGCCGCGCCCCTCTCTACTTTCAGCGCCTGACAATGGAGTCCGGGGTCGCCGCGCTGCGCCTCGCCCGCTGCACTTCAACCACCTCACAATAGAGGCCAAGGCTGCCGCGCTGCACCGCATCGCACTGCGCCACGCTGTACTGGCACCGCCTCACAATGGAGGCCGGGGCCGCTATGCTGTGCTGCGCCCCCCTGCACTTCCAGCGCCTCACAATGCAGGCTGGGGCTGCCACGCTGTGCCGCACCCCTTAGAACTTGTATTGCCTCACAATCGAAGCGGGGCCAGCCGCCATGTGCCACGCCCCACTCTACTTGCAACGCCTCACAATGGAGGCCCAGGCAGCCGTGCTGCGCCACGCCCCGCTGCGCATGCAAGGCCTCACAGTGGAGGCCGGGCCTGCCGCGCAGCACTGTTCTGTGCTGTATTTGCACCGCCTCACAATGGAGGCCAGGGATGCCGCCCTGCGCCACGCCCCGCTGCACTTGCACTGCCTCACAATGCAGGCCAGGGCCGTTGTGCTGCGTGGCGCCCCGCTGCACTTGCACTGCCTCACAATGCAGGCCAGGGCCATTGTGCTGCGTGGCGCCCCGCTGCACTTGCACTGCCTCACAATGCAGGCTGGAGCTGCTGCGCTGCCCCAAGCCCCGCTGTAATTGCACCGCCACACAATGGAGGCCGGGGCTGCCGCGCTGTGCTGCGCCCCTCTGCACATGCACCGCCTGACAATGGAGTCTGTGCGCGAAGCGCTGCGCTGCCCCACGCTGCACTTGCACCGCCTAATAATGAAGGCCGGGCGTGCCGCTCTGCGCCGCGCCCCTCTCTACTTTCAGCGCCTGACAATGGAGTCCGGGGTCGCCGCGCTGCGCCTCGCGCGCTGCACTTCAACCACCTCACAATAGAGGCCCAGGCTGCCGCGCTGCACCGCATCGCACTGCGCCACGCTGTACTGGCACCGCCTCACAATGGAGGCCGGGGCCGCTATGCTGCGCTGCGCCCCCCTGCACTTCCAGCGCCTCACAATGCAGGCTGGGGCTGCCACGCTGTGCCGCACCCCTTAGAACTTGTATTGCCTCACAATCGAAGCGGGGCCAGCCGCCATGTGCCACGCCCCGCTCTACTTGCAACGCCTCACAATGGAGGCCCAGGCAGCCGTGCTGCGCCACGCCCCGCTGCGCATGCAACGCCTCACAGTGGAGGCCGGGCCTGCCGCGCAGCACTGTTCTGTGCTGTATTTGCACCGCCTCACAATGGAGGCCAGGGATGCCGCCCTGCGCCACGCCCCGCTGCACTTGCACTGCCTCACAATGCAGGCCAGGGCCATTGTGCTGCGTGGCGCCCGCTGCACTTGCACTGCCTCACAATGCAGGCTGGAGCTGCTGCGCTGCCCCAAGCCCCGCTGTAATTGCACCGCCACACAATGGAGGCCGGGGCTGCCGCGCTGTGCTGCGCCCCTCTGCACATGCACCGCCTGACAATGGAGTCTGTGCGCGAAGCGCTGCGCTGCGCCACGCTGCACTTGCACCGCCTAATAATGAAGGCCGGGCGTGCCGCGCTGCGCCGCGCCCCTCTCTACTTTCAGCGCCTGACAATGGAGTCCGGGGTCGCCGCGCTGCGCCTCGCCCGCTGCCCTTCAACCACCTCACAATAGAGGCCCAGGCTGCCGCGCTGCACCGCATCGCACTGCGCCACGCTGTACTGGCACCGCCTCACAATGGAGGCCGGGGCCGCTATGCTGCGCTGCGCCCCCCTGCACTTCCAGCGCCTCACAATGCAGGCTGGGGCTGCCACGCTGTGCCGCACCCCTTAGAACTTGTATTGCCTCACAATCGAAGCGGGGCCAGCCGCCATGTGCCACGCCCCACTCTACTTGCAACGCCTCACAATGGAGGCCCAGCCAGCCGTGCTGCGCCACGCCCCGCTGCGCATGCAACGCCTCACAGTGGAGGCCGGGCCTGCCGCGCAGCACTGTTCTGTGCTGTATTTGCACCGCCTCACAATGGAGGCCAGGGATGCCGCCCTGCGCCACGCCCCGCTGCACTTGCACTGCCTCACAATGCAGGCCAGGGCCGTTGTGCTGCGTGGCGCCCCGCTGCACTTGCACTGCCTCACAATGCAGGCCAGGGCCATTGTGCTGCGTGGCGCCCCGCTGCACTTGCACTGCCTCACAATGCAGGCTGGAGCTGCTGCGCTGCCCCAAGCCCCGCTGTAATTGCACCGCCACACAATGGAGGCCGGGGCTGCCGCGCTGTGCTGCGCCCCTCTGCACATGCACCGCCTGACAATGGAGTCTGTGCGCGAAGCGCTGCGCTGCCCCACGCTGCACTTGCACCGCCTAATAATGAAGGCCGGGCGTGCCGCGCTGCGCCGCGCCCCTCTCTACTTTCAGCGCCTGACAATGGAGTCCGGGGTCGCCGCGCTGCGCCTCGCCCGCTGCACTTCAACCACCTCACAATAGAGGCCAAGGCTGCCGCGCTGCACCGCACCGCACTGCGCCACGCTGTACTGGCACCGCCTCACAATGGAGGCCGGGGCCGCTATGCTGTGCTGCGCCCCCCTGCACTTCCAGCGCCTCACAATGCAGGCTGGGGCTGCCACGCTGTGCCGCACCCCTTAGAACTTGTATTGCCTCACAATCGAAGCGGGGCCAGCCGCCATGTGCCACGCCCCACTCTACTTGCAACGCCTCACAATGGAGGCCCAGCCAGCCGTGCTGCGCCACGCCCCGCTGCGCATGCAACGCCTCACAGTGGAGGCCGGGCCTGCCGCGCAGCACTGTTCTGTGCTGTATTTGCACCGCCTCACAATGGAGGCCAGGGATGCCGCCCTGCGCCACGCCCCGCTGCACTTGCACTGCCTCACAATGCAGGCCAGGGCCGTTGTGCTGCGTGGCGCCCCGCTGCACTTGCACTGCCTCACAATGCAGGCCAGGGCCAATGTGCTGCGTGGCGCCCCGCTGCACTTGCACTGCCTCACAATGCAGGCTGGAGCTGCTGCGCTGCCCCAAGCCCCGCTGTAATTGCACCGCCACACAATGGAGGCCGGGGCTGCCGCGCTGTGCTGCGCCCCTCTGCACATGCACCGCCTGACAATGGAGTCTGTGCGCGAAGCGCTGCGCTGCCCCACGCTGCACTTGCACCGCCTAATAATGAAGGCCGGGCGTGCCGCTCTGCGCCGCGCCCCTCTCTACTTTCAGCGCCTGACAATGGAGTCCGGGGTCGCCGCGCTGCGCCTCGCCCGCTGCACTTCAACCACCTCACAATAGAGGCCCAGGCTGCCGCGCTGCACCGCATCGCACTGCGCCACGCTGTACTGGCACCGCCTCACAATGGAGGCCGGGGCCGCTATGCTGTGCTGCGCCCCCCTGCACTTCCAGCGCCTCACAATGCAGGCTGGGGCTGCCACGCTGTGCCGCACCCCTTAGAACTTGTATTGCCTCACAATCGAAGCGGGGCCAGCCGCCATGTGCCACGCCCCACTCTACTTGCAACGCCTCACAATGGAGGCCCAGCCAGCCGTGCTGCGCCACGCCCCGCTGCGCATGCAACGCCTCACAGTGGAGGCCGGGCCTGCCGCGCAGCACTGTTCTGTGCTGTATTTGCACCGCCTCACAATGGAGGCCAGGGATGCCGCCCTGCGCCACGCCCCGCTGCACTTGCACTGCCTCACAATGCAGGCCAGAGCCGTTGAGCTGCGTGGCGCCCTGCTGCACTTGCACTGCCTCACAATGCAGGCCAGGGCCAATGTGCTGCGTGGCGCCCCGCTGCACTTGCACTGCCTCACAATGCAGGCTGGAGCTGCTGCGCTGCCCCAAGCCCCGCTGTAATTGCACCGCCACACAATGGAGGCCGGGGCTGCCGCGCTGTGCTGCGCCCCTCTGCACATGCACCGCCTGACAATGGAGTCTGTGCGCGAAGCGCTGCGCTGCGCCACGCTGCACTTGCACCGCCTAATAATGAAGGCCGGGCGTGCCGCGCTGCGCCGCGCCCCTCTCTACTTTCAGCGCCTGACAATGGAGTCCGGGGTCGCCGCGCTGCGCCTCGCCCGCTGCACTTCAACCACCTCACAATAGAGGCCCAGGCTGCCGCGCTGCTCCGCATCGCACTGCGCCACGCTGTACTGGCACCGCCTCACAATGGAGGCCGGGGCCGCTATGCTGCGCTGCGCCCCCCTGCACTTCCAGCGCCTCACAATGCAGGCTGGGGCTGCCACGCTGTGCCGCACCCCTTAGAACTTGTATTGCCTCACAATCGAAGCGGGGCCAGCCGCCATGTGCCACGCCCCGCTCTACTTGCAACGCCTCACAATGGAGGCCCAGGCAGCCGTGCTGCGCCACGCCCCGCTGCGCATGCAACGCCTCACAGTGGAGGCCGGGCCTGCCGCGCAGCACTGTTCTGTGCTGTATTTGCACCGCCTCACAATGGAGGCCAGGGATGCCGCCCTGCGCCACGCCCCGCTGCACTTGCACTGCCTCACAATGCAGGCCAGGGCCATTGTGCTGCGTGGCGCCCCGCTGCACTTGCACTGCCTCACAATGCAGGCTGGAGCTGCTGCGCTGCCCCAAGCCCCGCTGTAATTGCACCGCCACACAATGGAGGCCGGGGCTGCCGCGCTGTGCTGCGCCCCTCTGCACATGCACCGCCTGACAATGGAGTCTGTGCGCGAAGCGCTGCGCTGCCCCACGCTGCACTTGCACCGCCTAATAATGAAGGCCGGGCGTGCCGCGCTGCGCCGCGCCCCTCTCTACTTTCAGCGCCTGACAATGGAGTCCGGGGTCGCCGCGCTGCGCCTCGCCCGCTGCACTTCAACCACCTCACAATAGAGGCCCAGGCTGCCGCGCTGCACCGCATCGCACTGCGCCACGCTGTACTGGCACCGCCTCACAATGGAGGCCGGGGCCGCTATGCTGCGCTGCGCCCCCCTGCACTTCCAGCGCCTCACAATGCAGGCTGGGGCTGCCACGCTGTGCCGCACCCCTTAGAACTTGTATTGCCTCACAATCGAAGCGGGGCCAGCCGCCATGTGCCACGCCCCACTCTACTTGCAACACCTCACAATGGAGGCCCAGGCAGCCGTGCTGCGCCACGCCCCGCTGCGCATGCAACGCCTCACAGTGGAGGCCGGGCCTGCCGCGCAGCACTGTTCTGTGCTGTATTTGCACCGCCTCACAATGGAGGCCAGGGATGCCGCCCTGCGCCACGCCCCGCTGCACTTGCACTGCCTCACAATGCAGGCCAGGGCCGTTGAGCTGCGTGGCGCCCCGCTGCACTTGCACTGCCTCACAATGCAGGCCTGGGCCATTGTGCTGCGTGGCGCCCCGCTGCACTTGCACTGCCTCACAATGCAGGCTGGAGCTGCTGCGCTGCCCCAAGCCCCGCTGTAATTGCACCGCCACACAATGGAGGCCGGGGCTGCCGCGCTGTGCTGCGCCCCTCTGCACATGCACCGCCTGACAATGGAGTCTGCGCGAAGCGCTGCGCTGCGCCACGCTGCACTTGCACCGCCTAATAATGAAGGCCGGGCGTGCCGCTCTGCGCCGCGCCCCTCTCTACTTTCAGCGCCTGACAATGGAGTCCGGGGTCGCCGCGCTGCGCCTCGCGCGCTGCACTTCAACCACCACACAATAGAGGCCCAGGCTGCCGCGCTGCACCGCATCGCACTGCGCCACGCTGTACTGGCACCGCCTCACAATGGAGACCGGGGCCGCTATGCTGCGCTGCGCCCCCCTGCACTTCCAGCGCCTCACAATGCAGGCTGGGGCTGCCACGCTGTGCCGCACCCCTTAGAACTTGTATTGCCTCACAATCGAAGCAGGGCCAGCCACCATGTGCCACGCCCCGCTCTACTTGCAACGCCTCACAATGGAGGCCCAGGCAGCCGTGCTGCGCCACGCCCCGCTGCGCATGCAACGCCTCACAGTGGAGGCCGGGCCTGCCGCGCAGCACTGTTCTGTGCTGTATTTGCACCGCCTCACAATGGAGGCCAGGGATGCCGCCCTGCGCCACGCCCCGCTGCACTTGCACTGCCTCACAATGCAGGCCAGGGCCATTGTGCTGCGTGGCGCCCGCTGCACTTGCACTGCCTCACAATGCAGGCTGGAGCTGCTGCGCTGCCCCAAGCCCCGCTGTAATTGCACCGCCACACAATGGAGGCCGGGGCTGCCGCGCTGTGCTGCGCCCCTCTGCACATGCACCGCCTGACAATGGAGTCTGTGCGCGAAGCGCTGCGCTGCGCCACGCTGCACTTGCACCGCCTAATAATGAAGGCCGGGCGTGCCGCGCTGCGCCGCGCCCCTCTCTACTTTCAGCGCCTGACAATGGAGTCCGGGGTCGCCGCGCTGCGCCTCGCCCGCTGCACTTCAACCACCTCACAATAGAGGCCCAGGCTGCCGCGCTGCACCGCATCGCACTGCGCCACGCTGTACTGGCACCGCCTCACAATGGAGGCCGGGGCCGCTATGCTGCGCTGCGCCCCCCTGCACTTCCAGCGCCTCACAATGCAGGCTGGGGCTGCCACGCTGTGCCGCACCCCTTAGAACTTGTATTGCCTCACAATCGAAGCGGGGCCAGCCGCCATGTGCCACGCCCCACTCTACTTGCAACGCCTCACAATGGAGGCCCAGGCAGCCGTGCTGCGCCACGCCCCGCTGCGCATGCAACGCCTCACAGTGGAGGCCGGGCCTGCCGCGCAGCACTGTTCTGTGCTGTATTTGCACCGCCTCACAATGGAGGCCAGGGATGCCGCCCTGCGCCACGCCCCGCTGCACTTGCACTGCCTCACAATGCAGGCCAGGGCCATTGTGCTGTGTGGCGCCCCGCTGCACTTGCACTGCCTCACAATGCAGGCCAGGGCCATTGTGCTGCGTGGCGCCCCGCTGCACTTGCACTGCCTCACAATGCAGGCTGGAGCTGCTGCGCTGCCCCAAGCCCCGCTGTAATTGCACCGCCACACAATGGAGGCCGGGGCTGCCGCGCTGTGCTGCGCCCCTCTGCACATGCACCGCCTGACAATGGAGTCTGTGCGCGAAGCGCTGCGCTGCCCCACGCTGCACTTGCACCGCCTAATAATGAAGGCCGGGCGTGCCGCTCTGCGCCGCGCCCCTCTCTACTTTCAGCGCCTGACAATGGAGTCCGGGGTCGCCGCGCTGCGCCTCGCGCGCTGCACTTCAACCACCTCACAATAGAGGCCCAGGCTGCCGCGCTGCACCGCATCGCACTGCGCCACGCTGTACTGGCACCGCCTCACAATGGAGGCCGGGGCCGCTATGCTGTGCTGCGCCCCCCTGCACTTCCAGTGCCTCACAATGCAGGCTGGGGCTGCCACGCTGTGCCGCACCCCTTAGAACTTGTATTGCCTCACAATCGAAGCGGGGCCAGCCGCCATGTGCCACGCCCCACTCTACTTGCAACGCCTCACAATGGAGGCCCAGGCAGCCGTGCTGCGCCACGCCCCGCTGCGCATGCAACGCCTCACAGTGGAGGCCGGGCCTGCCGCGCAGCACTGTTCTGTGCTGTATTTGCACCGCCTCACAATGGAGGCCAGGGATGCCGCCCTGCGCCACGCCCCGCTGCACTTGCACTGCCTCACAATGCAGGCCAGGGCCGTTGTGCTGCGTGGCGCCCCGCTGCACTTGCACTGCCTCACAATGCAGGCTGGGGCTGCTGCGCTGCCCCAAGCCCCGCTGCACTTGCACTGCCTCACAATGCAGGCTGGAGCTGCTGCGCTGCCCCAAGCCCCGCTGTAATTGCACCGCCACACAATGGAGGCCGGGGCTGCCGCGCTGTGCTGCGCCCCTCTGCACATGCACCGCCTGACAATGGAGTCTGTGCGCGAAGCGCTGCGCTGCGCCACGCTGCACTTGCACCGCCTAATAATGAAGGCCGGGCGTGCCGCGCTGCGCCGCGCCCCTCTCTACTTTCAGCGCCTGACAATGGAGTCCGGGGTCGCCGCGCTGCGCCTCGCCCGCTGCACTTCAACCACCTCACAATAGAGGCCCAGGCTGCCGCGCTGCACCGCATCGCACTGCGCCACGCTGTACTGGCACCGCCTCACAATGGAGGCCGGGGCCGCTATGCTGCGCTGCGCCCCCCTGCACTTCCAGCGCCTCACAATGCAGGCTGGGGCTGCCACGCTGTGCCGCACCCCTTAGAACTTGTATTGCCTCACAATCGAAGCGGGGCCAGCCGCCATGTGCCACGCCCCACTCTACTTGCAACGCCTCACAATGGAGGCCCAGGCAGCCGTGCTGCGCCACGCCCCGCTGCGCATGCAACGCCTCACAGTGGAGGCCGGGCCTGCCGCGCAGCACTGTTCTGTGCTGTATTTGCACCGCCTCACAATGGAGGCCAGGGATGCCGCCCTGCGCCACGCCCCGCTGCACTTGCACTGCCTCACAATGCAGGCCAGGGCCGTTGTGCTGCGTGGCGCCCCGCTGCACTTGCACTGCCTCACAATGCAGGCTGGAGCTGCTGCGCTGCCCCAAGCCCCGCTGTAATTGCACCGCCACACAATGGAGGCCGGGGCTGCCGCGCTGTGCTGCGCCCCTCTGCACATGCACCGCCTGACAATGGAGTCTGTGCGCGAAGCGCTGCGCTGCGCCACGCTGCACTTGCACCGCCTAATAATGAAGGCCGGGCGTGCCGCGCTGCGCCGCGCCCCTCTCTACTTTCAGCGCCTGACAATGGAGTCCGGGGTCGCCGCGCTGCGCCTCGCCCGCTGCACTTCAACCACCTCACAATAGAGGCCCAGGCTGCCGCGCTGCACCGCATCGCACTGCGCCACGCTGTACTGGCACCGCCTCACAATGGAGGCCGGGGCCGCTATGCTGCGCTGCGCCCCCCTGCACTTCCAGCGCCTCACAATGCAGGCTGGGGCTGCCACGCTGTGCCGCACCCCTTGGAACTTGTATTGCCTCACAATCGAAGCGGGGCCAGCCGCCATGTGCCACGCCCCACTCTACTTGCAACGCCTCACAATGGAGGCCCAGGCAGCCGTGCTGCGCCACGCCCCGCTGCGCATGCAACGCCTCACAGTGGAGGCCGGGCCTGCCGCGCAGCACTGTTCTGTGCTGTATTTGCACCGCCTCACAATGGAGGCCAGGGATGCCGCCCTGCGCCACGCCCCGCTGCACTTGCACTGCCTCACAATGCAGGCCAGGGCCGTTGTGCTGCGTGGCGCCCCGCTGCACTTGCACTGCCTCACAATGCAGGCCAGGGCCATTGTGCTGTGTGGCGTCCCGCTGCACTTGCACTGCCGCACAATGCAGGCTGGAGCTGCTGCGCTGCCCCAAGCCCCGCTGTAATTGCACCGCCACACAATGGAGGCCGGGGCTGCCGCGCTGTGCTGCACCCCTCTGCACATGCACCGCCTGACAATGGAGTCTGTGCGCAAAGCGCTGCGCTGCCCCACGCTGCACTTGCACCGCCTAATAATGAAGGCCGGGCGTGCCGTGCTGCGCCGCGCCCCTCTCTACTTTCGGCGCCTGACAATGGAGTCCGGGGTCGCCGCGCTGCGCCTCGCCCGCTGCACTTCAACCACCTCACAATAGAGGCCCAGGCTGCCGCGCTGCACCGCATCGCACTGCGCCACGCTGTACTGGCACCGCCTCACAATGGAGGCCGGGGCCGCTATGCTGCACTGCGCCCCCCTGCACTTCCAGCGCCTCACAATGCAGGCTGGGGCTGCCACGCTGTGCCGCACCCCTTGGAACTTGTATTGCCTCACAATCGAAGCGGGGCCAGCCACCATGTGCCACGCCCCGCTCTACTTGCAACGCCTCACAATGGAGGCCCAGGCAGCCGTGCTGCGCCACGCCCCGCTGCACATGCAACGCCTCACAGTGGAGGCCGGGCCTGCCGCGCTGCACTGTTCTGTGCTGTATTTGCACCGCCTCACAATGGAGGCCAGGGATGCCGCCC
This sequence comes from Grus americana, assembly GCF_028858705.1. Lineage (NCBI taxonomy): Eukaryota > Metazoa > Chordata > Aves > Gruiformes > Gruidae > Grus > Grus americana. The sequence continues at coordinate 95,014 of NW_026561851.1, read as the reverse complement.
TGCGCCACGCCCCGCTGCACTTGCACTGCCTCACAATGCAGGCCCAGCTGCACTTGCACTGCCTCACAATGCAGGCCAGGGCCGTTGTGCTGCGTGGCACCCTGCTGCACTTGCACTGCCTCACAATGCAGGCTGGAGCTGCTGCGCTGCCCCAAGCCCCGCTGTAATTGCACCGCCACACAATGGAGTCCGGGGCTGCCGCGCTGTGCTGCGCCCCTCTGCACATGCACCGCCTGACAATGGAGTCTGTGCGCGAAGCGCTGCGCTGCCGCACGCTGCACTTGCACCGCCTAATAATGAAGGCCGGGCGTGCCGCGCTGCGCCGCGCCCCTCCCTACTTTCAGCGCCTGACAATGGAGTCCAGGGTTGCTGCGCTGCGCGTCGCCCGCTGCATTTCAACCACCTCACAATAGAGGCCCAGGCTGCCGCGCTGCACCGCATCGCACTGCGCCACGCTGTACTGGCACCGCCTCACAATGGAGGCCGGGGCCGCTATGCTGCGCTGCGCCCCCCTGCACTTCCAGCGCCTCACAATGCAGGCTGGGGCTGCCACGCTGTGCCGCACCCCTTAGAACTTGTATTGCCTCACAATCGAAGCGGGGCCAGCCACCATGTGCCACGCCCCGCTCTACTTGCAACGCCTCACAATGGAGGCCCAGGCAGCCGTGCTGCGCCACGCCCCGCTGCGCATGCAACGCCTCACAGTGGAGGCCGGGCCTGCCGCGCAGCACTGTTCTGTGCTGTATTTGCACCGCCTCACAATGCAGGCCAGGGATGCCGCCCTGCGCCACGCCCCGCTGCACTTGCACTGCCTCACAATGCAGGCCAGGGCCGTTGTGCTGCGTGGCGCCCCGCTGCACTTGCACTGCCTCACAATGCAGGCCAGGGCCATTGTGCTGTGTGGCGCCCCGCTGCACTTGCACTGCCGCACAATGCAGGCTGGAGCTGCTGCGCTGCCCCAAGCCCCGCTGTAATTGCACCGCCACACAATGGAGGCCGGGGCTGCCGCGCTGTGCTGCGCCCCTCTGCACATGCACTGCCTGACAATGGAGTCTGTGCGCGATGCGCTGCGCTCCACCACGCTGTACTTGCACCGCCTAATAATGAAGGCCGGGCGTGCCGCGCTGCGCCGCGCCCCTCTCTACTTTCAGCGCCTGACAATGGAGTCCGGGGCTGCCGCGCTGCGCCTCGCCCGCTGCACTTCAACCACCTCACAATAGAGGCCCAGGCTGCCGCGCTGCACCGCATCGCACTGCGCCACGCTGTACTGGCACCGCCTGACAATGGAGGCCGGGGCCGCTATGCTGCACTGCGCCCCCCTGCACTTCCAGCGCATCACAATGCAGGCTGGGGCTGCCACGCTCTGCCGCACCCCTTAGAACTTGTATTGCCTCACAATCGAAGCGGGGCCAGCCGCCATGTGCCACGCCCCGCTCTACTTGCAACGCCTCACAATGGAGGCCCAGGCAGCCGTGCTGCGCCACGCCCCGCTGCGCATGCAACGCCTCACAGTGGAGGCCGGGGCTGCCGCGCAGCACTGTTCTGTGCTGTATTTGCACCGCCTCACAATGGAGGCCAGGGATGCCGCCCTGCGCCACGCCCCGCTGCACTTGCACTGCCTCACAATGCAGGCCAGGGCCGTTGTGCTGCGTGGCGTCCCGCTGCACTTGCACTGCCTCACAATGCAGGCTGGAGCTGCTGCGCTGCCCCAAGCCCCGCTGTAATTGCACCACCACACAATGGAGGCCGGGGCTGCCGCGCTGTGCTGCGCCCCTCTGCACATGCACCGCCTGACAATGGAGTTTGTGCGCGAAGCGCTGCGCTGCGCCACGCTGCACTTGCACCGCCTAATAATGAAGGCCGGGCGTGCCGCGCTGTGCCGCGCCCCTCTCTACTTTCAGCGCCTGACAATGGAGTCCCGGGTCGCCGCGCTGCGCCTCGCCCGCTGCACTTCAACCACCTCACAATAGAGGCCAAGGCTGCCGCGCTGCACCGCATCGCACTGCGCCACGCTGTACTGGCACCGCCTGACAATGGAGGCCGGGGCCGCTATGCTGCACTGCGCCCCCCTGCACTTCCAGCGCCTCACAATGCAGGCTGGGGCTGCCACGCTTTGCTGCACCCCTTGGAACTTGTATTGCCTCACAATCGCAGCGGGGCCAGCCACCATGTACCACGCCCCGCTCTACTTGCAACGCCTCACAATGGAGGCCCAGGCAGCCCTGCTGCGCCACGCCCCGCTGCGCATGCAATGCCTCACAGTGGAGGCCGGGCCTGCCACGCAGCACTGTTCTGTGCTGTATTTGCACCGCCTCACAATGGAGGCCAGGGATGCCGCCCTGCGCCACGCCCCGCTGCACTTGCACTGCCTCACAATGCAGGCCAGGGCCGTTGCGCTGCGTGGCGCCCCGCTGCACTTGCACTGCCTCACAATGCAGGCCAGGGCCATTGTGCTGTGTGGCGTCCCGCTGCACTTGCACTGCCGCACAATGCAGGCTGGAGCTGCTGCTCTGCCCCAAGCCCCGCTGTAATTGCACCGCCACACAATGGAGGCCGGGGCTGCCGCGCTGTGCTGCGCCCCTCTGCACATGCACCGCCTGACAATGGAGTCTGTGCGCGAAGCGCTGCGCTCCACCACGCTGTACTTGCACCGCCTAATAATGAAGGCCGGGCGTGCCGTGCTGCGCCGCGCCCCTCTCTATTTTCAGCGCCTGACAATGGAGTCCGGGGTCGCCGCGCTGCGCCTCGCCCGCTGCACTTCAACCACCTCACAATAGAGGCCCAGGCTGCCGCGCTGCACCGCATCGCACTGCGCCACGCTGTACTGGCACCGCCTCACAATGGAGGCCGGGGCCGCTATGCTGCGCTGCGCCCCCCTGCACTTCCAGCGCCTCACAATGCAGGCTGGGGCTGCCACGCTGTGCCGCACCCCTTAGAACTTGTATTGCCTCACAATCGAAGCGGGGCCAGCCACCATGTACCACGCCCCGCTCTACTTGCAACGCCTCACAATGGAGGCCCAGGCAGCCGTGCTGCGCCACGCCCCGCTGCGCATGCAAGGCCTCACAGTGGAGGCCGGGCCTGCCGCGCAGCACTGTTCTCTGCTGTATTTGCACCGCCTCACAATGGAGGCCAGGGATGCCGCCCTGCGCCACGCCCCGCTGCACTTGCACTGCCTCACAATGCAGGCCAGGGCCGTTGTGCTGCGTGGCGTCCCGCTGCACTTGCACTGCCTCACAATGCAGGCCAGGGCCATTGTGCTGTGTGGCGTCCCGCTGCACTTGCACTGCCTCACAATGCAGGCTGGAGCTGCTGCGCAGCCCCAAGCCCCGCTGTAATTGCACCGCCACACAATGGAGGCCGGGGCTGCCGCGCTGTGCTGCGCCCCTCTGCACTTGCACTGCCTCACAATGGAGGCTGGAGCTGCTGCGCTGCGCCACGCTGCACTTGCACCGCCTAATAATGAAGGCCGGGCGTGCCGTGCTGCGCCGCGCCCCTCTCTACTTTCAGCGCCTGACAATGGAGGCCGGGGTCGCCGCGCTGCGCCTCGCCCGCTGCACTTCAACCACCTCACAATAGAGGCCAAGGCTGCCGCGCTGCACCGCATCGCACTGCGCCACGCTGTACTGGCACCGCCTCACAATGGAGGCCCGGGCCGCTATGCTGCGCTGCGCCCCCCTGCACTTCCAGCGCCTCACAATGCAGGCTGGGGCTGCCACGCTTTGCTGCACCCCTTGGAACTTGTATTGCCTCACAATCGAAGCGGGGCCAGCCACCACGTACCACGCCCCGCTCTACTTGCAACGCCTCACAATGGAGGCCCAGGCAGCCGTGCTGCGCCACGCCCCGCTGCGCATGCAACGCCTCACAGTGGAGGCCGGGCCTGCCGCGCAGCACTGTTCTGTGCTGTATTTGCACCGCCTCAAAATGGAGGCCAGGGATGCCGCCCTGCGCCACGCCCCGCTTCATATGCACTGCCTCACAATGCAGGCCAGGGCCGTTGTGCTGCGTGGCGCCCCGCTGCACTTGCACTGCCTCACAATGCAGGCCAGGGCCATTGTGCTGCGTGGCGCCCCGCTGCACTTGCACTGCCTCACAATGCAGGCTGGAGCTGCTGCGCTGCCCCAAGCCCCGCTGTACTGGCACCGCCACACAATGGAGGCCGGGGCTGCCGCGCTGTGCTGCGCCCCTCTGCACATGCACCGCCTGACAATGGAGTCTGTGCGCGAAGCGCTGCGCTCCACCACGCTGTACTTGCACCGCCTAATAATGAAGGCCGGGCGTGCCGTGCTGCGCCGCGCCCCTCTCTACTTTCAGCGCCTGACAATGGAGTCCGGGGTCGCCGTGCTGCGCCTCGCCCGCTGCACTTCAACCACCTCACAATAGAGGCCCAGGCTGCCGCGCTGCACCGCATCGCACTGCGCCACGCTGTACTGGCACCGCCTCACAATGGAGGCCGGGGCCGCTATGCTGCGCTGCGCCCCCCTGCACTTCCAGCGCCTCACAATGCAGGCTGGGGCTGCCACGCTTTGCTGCACCCCTTGGAACTTGTATTGCCTCACAATCGAAGCGGGGCCAGCCACCATGTACCACGCCCCGCTCTACTTGCAACGCCTCACAATGGAGGCCCAGGCAGCCGTGCTGCCCCAAGCCCCGCTGCGCATGCAAGGCCTCACAGTGGAGGCCGGGCCTGCCGCGCAGCACTGTTCTCTGCTGTATTTGCACCGCCTCACAATGGAGGCCAGGGATGCCGCCCTGCGCCACGCCCCGCTGCACTTGCACTGCCTCACAATGCAGGCCAGGGCCGTTGTGCTGTGTGGCGTCCCGCTGCACTTGCACTGCCTCACAATGCATGCCAGGGCCATTGTGCTGTGTGGCGTCCCGCTGCACTTGCACTGCCTCACAATGCAGGCTGGAGCAGCTGCGCAGCCCCAAGCCCCGCTGTAATTGCACCGCCACACAATGGAGGCCGGGGCTGCCGCGCTGTGCTGCGCCCCGCTGCACATGCACCGCCTCACAATGCAGGCTGTGCGCGAAGCGCTGCGCGGCGCCACGCTGCACTGCACCGCCTAATAATGAAGGCCGGGCGTGCCGTGCTGCGCCGCGCCCCTCTCTAATTTCAGCGCCTGACAATGGAGTCAGGGGTCGCCGCGCTGCGCCTCGCCCGCTGCACTTCAACCACCTCACAATAGAGGCCAAGGCTGCCGCGCTGCACCGCATCGCACTGCGCCACGCTGTACTGGCACCGCCTCACAATGGAGGCCGGGGCCGCTATGCTGCGCTGCGCCCCCCTGCACTTCCAGCGCCTCACAATGCAGGCTGGGGCTGCCACGCTTTGCTGCACCCCTTGGAACTTGTATTGCCTCACAATCGAAGCGGGGCCAGCCACCACGTACCACGCCCCGCTCTACTTGCAACGCCTCACAATGGAGGCCCAGGCAGCCGTGCTGCGCCACGCCCCGCTGCGCATGCAACGCCTCACAGTGGAGGCCGGGCCTGCCGCGCAGCACTGTTCTCTGCTGTATTTGCACCGCCTCAAAATGGAGGCCAGGGATGCCGCCCTGCGCCACGCCCCGCTTCATATGCACTGCCTCACAATGCAGGCCAGGGCCGTTGTGCTGCTTGGCGCCCCGCTGCACTTGCACTGCCTCACAATGCAGGCCAGGGCCATTGTGCTGCGTGGCGTCCCGCTGCACTTGCACTGCCTCACAATGCAGGCTGGAGCTGCTGCGCTGCCCCAAGCCCCGCTGTACTGGCACCGCCACACAATGGAGGCCGGGGCTGCCGCGCTGTGCTGCGCCCCTCTGCACTTGCACCGCCTGACAATGGAGTCTGTGCGCGAAGCGCTGCGCTCCACCACGCTGTACTTGCACCGCCTAATAATGAAGGCCGGGCGTGCCGTGCTGCGCCGCGCCCCTCTCTACTTTCAGCGCCTGACAATGGAGTCCGGGGTCGCCGTGCTGCGCCTCGCCCGCTGCACTTCAACCACCTCACAATAGAGGCCCAGGCTGCCGCGCTGCACCGCATCGCACTGCGCCACGCTGTACTGGCACCGCCTCACAATGGAGGCCGGGGCCGCTATGCTGCGCTGCGCCCCCCTGCACTTCCAGCGCCTCACAATGCAGGCTGGGGCTGCCACGCTTTGCTGCACCCCTTGGAACTTGTATTGCCTCACAATCGAAGCGGGGCCAGCCACCATGTACCACGCCCCGCTCTACTTGCAACGCCTCACAATGGAGGCCCAGGCAGCCGTGCTGCGCCACGCCCCGCTGCGCATGCAACGCCTCACAGTGGAGGCCGGGCCTGCCGCGCAGCACTGTTCTGTGCTGTATTTGCACCGCCTCACAATGGAGGCCAGGGATGCCGCCCTGCGCCACGCCCCGCTGCACTTGCACTGCCTCACAATGCAGGCCAGGGCCGTTGTGCTGCGTGGCGCCCCGCTGCACTTGCACTGCCTCACAATGCAGGCCAGGGCCGTTGTGCTGCGTGGCGCCCCGCTGCACTTGCACTGCCTCACAATGCAGGCTGGAGCTGCTGAGCTGTCCCAAGCCCCGCTGTAATTGCACCACCACACAATGGAGGCCGGGGCTGCCGCGCTGTGCTGCGCCCCTCTGCACATGCACCGCCTGACAATGGAGTCTGTGCGCGAAGCGCAGTGCTCCACCACGCTGTACTTGCACCGCCTAATAATGAAGGCCGGGCGTGCCGTGCTGCGCCGCGCCCCTCTCTACTTTCAGCGCCTGACAATGGAGTCCGGGGTCGCCGCGCTGCGCCTCGCCCGCTGCACTTCAACCACATCACAATAGAGGCCCAGGCTGCCGCGCTGCACCGCATCGCACTGCGCCACGCTGTACTGGCACCGCCTCACAATGGAGGCCGGGGCCGCTATGCTGCGCTGCGCCCCCCTGCACTTCCAGCGCCTCACAATGCAGGCTGGGGCTCCCACGCTTTGCTGCACCCCTTGGAACTTGTATTGCCTCACAGTCGAAGCGGGGCCAGCCGCCATGTGCCACGCCCCGCTCTACTTGCAACGCCTCACAATGGAGGCCCAGGCAGCCATGCTGCGCCACGCCCCGCTGCGCATGCAAGGCCTCACAGTGGAGGCCGGGCCTGCCGCGCAGCACTGATCTGTGCTGTATTTGCACCGCCTCACAATGGAGGCCAGGGATGCCACCCTGCGCCACGCCCCACTGCACTTGCACTGCCTCACAATGCAGGCCAGGGCCGTTGTGCTGCGTGGCGCCCCGCTGCACTTGCACTGCCTCACAATGCAGGCCAGGGCCGTTGTGCTGCGTGGCGTCCCGCTGCACTTGCACTGCCTCACAATGCAGGCTGGAGCTGCTGCGCTGCCCCAAGCCCCGCTGTAATTGCACCGCCTCACAGTGGAGGCCGGGCCTGCCGCGCAGAGCTGCTCACCGCTGCACATGCACCGCCTCACAATGGAGTCTGTGCGCGAAGCGCTGCGCTGCGCCACGCTGCACTTGCACCGCCTAACAATGCAGGCCGGGCGTGCCGCGCTGCGCCGCGCCCCGCTCTACTTGCAGCGCCTCACAATGCAGGCCAGGGCCATTGTGCTGCGTGGCGCCCCGCTGCACTTGCACTGCCTCACAATAGAGGCCCAGGCTGCCGCGCTGCACCGCATCGCACTGCGCCACGCTGTAATTGCACCGCCTCACAATGGAGGCCGGGGCTGCTGCGCTGTGCTGCGCCCCTCTGCACTTGCACCGCCTCACAATGCAGGCTGGGCCTGCCACGCTGTGCCGCACCCCTTGGAACTTGTATTGCCTCACAATCGAAGCGGGGCCAGCCGCCATGTGCCACGCCCCTCTCTACTTTCAGCGCCTCACAATGGAGGCCCAGCCAGCCGTGCTGCGCCACGCCCCGCTGCACTTCAACCACCTCACAATGGAGGCCGGGCCTGCCGCGCTGCACTGTTCTGTGCTGTATTTGCACCGCCTCACATGGAGGCCAGGGATGCCGCCCTGCGCCACGCCCCGCTGCACTGGCACCGCCTCACAATGCAGGCCGGGGCCGTTGTGCTGCGTGGCGCCCCCCTGCACTTGCAGCGCCTCACAATGCAGGCTGGGGCTGCCACGCTTTGCTGCACCCCTTGGAACTTGTATTGCCTCACAATCGAAGCGGGGCCAGCCACCATGTACCACGCCCCGCTCTACTTGCAACGCCTCACAATGGAGGCCCAGGCAGCCGTGCTGCGCCACGCCCCGCTGCGCATGCAAGGCCTCACAGTGGAGGCCGGGCCTGCCGCGAAGCACTGTTCTCTGCTGTATTTGCACCGCCTCACAATGGAGGCCAGGGATGCCGCCCTGCGCCTCGCCCCGCTTCATATGCACTGCCTCACAATGCAGGCCAGGGCCGTTGTGCTGCGTGGCGTCCCGCTGCACTTGCACTGCCTCACAATGCAGGCTGGAGCTGCTGCGCTGCCCCAATTCCCGCTGTAATTGCACCACCACACAATGGAGGCCGGGGCTGCCGCGCTGTGCTGCGCCCCTCTGCACATGCACCGCCTGACAATGGAGTCTGTGCGCGAAGCGCTGCGCTCCACCACGCTGTACTTGCACCGCCTAATAATGAAGGCCGGGCGTGCCGTGCTGCGCCGCGCCCCTCTCTATTTTCAGCGCCTGACAATGGAGTCCGGGGTCGCCGCGCTGCGCCTCGCCCGCTGCACTTCAACCACCTCACAATAGAGGCCCAGGCTGCCGCGCTGCACCGCATCGCACTGCGCCACGCTGTACTGGCACCGCCTCACAATGGAGGCCGGGGCCGCTATGCTGCGCTGCGCCCCCCTGCACTTCCAGCGCCTCACAATGCAGGCTGGGGCTGCCACGCTTTGCTGCACCCCTTGGAACTTGTATTGCCTCACAATCGAAGCGGGGCCAGCCACCATGTACCACGCCCCGCTCTACTTGCAACGCCTCACAATGGAGGCCCAGGCAGCCGTGCTGCGCCACGCCCCGCTGCGCATGCAAGGCCTCACAGTGGAGGCCGGGCCTGCCGCGCAGCACTGTTCTCTGCTGTATTTGCACCGCCTCACAATGGAGGCCAGGGATGCCGCCCTGCGCCACGCCCCGCTGCACTTGCACTGCCTCACAATGCAGGCCAGGGCCATTGTGCTGTGTGGCGTCCCGCTGCACTTGCACTGCCTCACAATGCATGCCAGGGCCATTGTGCTGTGTGGCGTCCCGCTGCACTTGCACTGCCTCAAAATGCAGGCCAGAGCCATTGTGCTGTGTGGCGTCCCGCTGCAGTTGCACTGCCTCACAATGCAGGCTGGAGCTGCTGCGCTGCCCCAAGCCCCGCTGCACATGCAAGGCCTCACAGTGGAGGCCGGGCCTGCCGCGCAGCACTGTTCTGTGCTGTATTTGCACCGCCTCACAATGGAGGCCAGGGATGCCGCCCTGCGCCACGCCCCGCTGCACTTGAACTGCCTCACAATGCAGGCCAGGGCCGTTGTGCTGCGTGGCGCCCCGCTGCACTTGCACTGCCTCACAATGCAGGCCAGGGCCGTTGTGCTGCGTGGCGCCCCGCTGCACTTGCACTGCCTCACAATGCAGGCTGGAGCTGCTGAGCTGTCCCAAGCCCCGCTGTAATTGCACCACCACACAATGGAGGCCGGGGCTGCCGCGCTGTGCTGCGCCCCTCTGCACATGCACCCCCTGACAATGGAGTCTGTGCGCGAAGCGCAGTGCTCCACCACGCTGTACTTGCACCGCCTAATAATGAAGGCCGGGCGTGCCGTGCTGCGCCGCGCCCCTCTCTACTTTCAGCGCCTGACAATGGAGTCCGGGGTCGCCGCGCTGCGCCTCGCCCGCTGCACTTCAACCACCTCACAATAGAGGCCCAGGCTGCCGCGCTGCACCGCATCGCACTGCGCCACGCTGTACTGGCACCGCCTCACAATGGAGGCCGGGGCCGCTATGCTGCGCTGCGCCCCCCTGCACTTCCAGCGCCTCACAATGCAGGCTGGGGCTCCCACGCTTTGCTGCACCCCTTGGAACTTGTATTGCCTCACAGTCGAAGCGGGGCCAGCCGCCATGTGCCACGCCCCGCTCTACTTGCAACGCCTCACAATGGAGGCCCAGGCAGCCGTGCTGCGCCACGCCCCGCTGCGCATGCAACGCCTCACAGTGGAGGCCGGGCCTGCCGCGCAGCACTGTTCTGTGCTGTATTTGCACCGCCTCAAAATGGAGGCCAGGGATGCCGCCCTGCGCCACGCCCCGCTTCATATGCACTGCCTCACAATGCAGGCCAGGGCCGTTGTGCTGCGTGGCGCCCCGCTGCACTTGCACTGCCTCACAATGCAGGCCAGGGCCGTTGTGCTGCGTGGCACCCCGCTGCACTTGCACTGCCTCACAATGCAGGCCAGGGCCATTGTGCTGTGTGGTGTCCCGCTGCACTTGCACTGCCTGACAATGCAGGCTGGAGCTGCTGCGCTGCCCCAAGCCCCGCTGCACATGCAAGGCCTCACAGTGGAGGCCGGGCCTGCCGCGCAGCACTGTTCTGTGCTGTATTTGCACCGCCTCACAATGGAGGCCAGGGATGCCGCCCTGCGCCACGCCCCGCTGCACTTGAACTGCCTCACAATGCAGGCCAGGGCCGTTGTGCTGCGTGGCGCCCCGCTGCACTTGCACTGCCTCACAATGCAGGCCAGGGCCGTTGTGCTGCGTGGCGCCCCGCTGCACTTGCACTGCCTCACAATGCAGGCTGGAGCTGCTGAGCTGTCCCAAGCCCCGCTGTAATTGCACCACCACACAATGGAGGCCGGGGCTGCCGCGCTGTGCTGCGCCCCTCTGCACATGCACCGCCTGACAATGGAGTCTGTGCGCGAAGCGCAGTGCTCCACCACGCTGTACTTGCACCGCCTAATAATGAAGGCCGGGCGTGCCGTGCTGCGCCGCGCCCCTCTCTACTTTCAGCGCCTGACAATGGAGTCCGGGGTCGCCGCGCTGCGCCTCGCCCGCTGCACTTCAACCACCTCACAATAGAGGCCCAGGCTGCCGCGCTGCACCGCATCGCACTGCGCCACGCTGTACTGGCACCGCCTCACAATGGAGGCCGGGGCCGCTATGCTGCGCTGCGCCCCCCTGCACTTCCAGCGCCTCACAATGCAGGCTGGGGCTCCCACGCTGTGCTGCACCCCTTGGAACTTGTATTGCCTCACAGTCGAAGCGGGGCCAGCCGCCATGTGCCACGCCCCGCTCTACTTGCAACGCCTCACAATGGAGGCCCAGGCAGCCGTGCTGCGCCACGCCCCGCTGCGCATGCAACGCCTCACAGTGGAGGCTGGGCCTGCCGCGCAGCACTGATCTGTGCTGTATTTGCACCGCCTCACAATGGAGGCCAGGGATGCCACCCTGCGCCACGCCCCACTGCACTTGCACTGCCTCACAATGCAGGCCAGGGCCGTTGTGCTGCGTGGCGCCCCGCTGCACTTGCACTGCCTCACAATGCAGGCCAGGGCCGTTGTGCTGCGTGGTGTCCCGCTGCACTTGCACTGCCTCACAATGCAGGCTGGAGCTGCTGCGCTGCCCCAAGCCCCGCTGCACATGCAAGGCCTCACAGTGGAGGCCGGGCCTGCCACGCAGCACTGATCTGTGCTGTATTTGCACCGCCTCACAATGGAGGCCAGGGATGCCACCCTGCGCCACGCCCCACTGCACTTGCACTGCCTCACAATGCAGGCCAGGGCCGTTGTGCTGCGTGGCACCCCGCTGCACTTGCACTGCCTCACAATGCAGGCCAGGGCCATTGTGCTGCGTGGCGTCCCGCTGCACTTGCACTGCCTCACAATGCAGGCTGGAGCTGCTGCGCTGCCCCATGCCCCGCTGTAATTGCACCGCCACACAATGGAGGCCGGGGCTGCCGCGCTGTGCTGCGCCCCTCTGCACTTGCACCGCCTGACAATGGAGTCTGTGCGCGAAGCGCTGCGCTCCACCACGCTGTACTTGCACCGCCTAATAATGAAGGCCAGGCGTGCCGTGCTGCGCCGCGCCCCTCTCTACTTTCAGCGCCTGACAATGGAGTCCGGGGTCGCCGTGCTGCGCCTCGCCCGCTGCACTTCAACCACCTCACAATAGAGGCCCAGGCTGCCGTGCTGCACCGCATCGCACTGCGCCACGCTGTACTGGCACCGCCTCACAATGGAGGCCGGGGCCGCTATGCTGCGCTGCGCCCCCCTGCACTTCCAGCGCCTCACAATGCAGGCTGGGGCTGCCACGCTTTGCTGCACCCCTTGGAACTTGTATTGCCTCACAATCGAAGCGGGGCCAGCCACCATGTACCACGCCCCGCTCTACTTGCAACGCCTCACAATGGAGGCCCAGGCAGCCGTGCTGCGCCACGCCCCGCTGCGCATGCAACGCCTCACAGTGGAGGCCGGGCCTGCCGCGAAGCACTGTTCTCTGCTGTATTTGCACCGCCTCACAATGGAGGCCAGGGATGCCGCCCTGCGCCTCGCCCCGCTTCATATGCACTGCCTCACAATGCAGGCCAGGGCCGTTGTGCTGCGTGGCGTCCCGCTGCACTTGCACTGCCTCACAATGCAGGCTGGAGCTGCTGCGCTGCCCCAATTCCCGCTGTAATTGCACCACCACACAATGGAGGCCGGGGCTGCCGCGCTGTGCTGCGCCCCTCTGCACATGCACCGCCTGACAATGGAGTCTGTGCGCGAAGCGCTGCGCTCCACCACGCTGTACTTGCACCGCCTAATAATGAAGGCCGGGCGTGCCGTGCTGCGCCGCGCCCCTCTCTACTTTCAGCGCCTGACAATGGAGTCCGGGGTCGCCGCGCTGCGCCTCGCCCGCTGCACTTCAACCACCTCACAATAGAGGCCCAGGCTGCCGCGCTGCACCGCATCGCACTGCGCCACGCTGTACTGGCACCGCCTCACAATGGAGGCCGGGGCCGCTATGCTGCGCTGCGCCCCCCTGCACTTCCAGCGCCTCACAATGCAGGCTGGGGCTGCCACGCTTTGCTGCACCCCTTGGAACTTGTATTGCCTCACAATCGAAGCGGGGCCAGCCACCATGTACCACGCCCCGCTCTACTTGCAACGCCTCACAATGGAGGCCCAGGCAGCCGTGCTGCGCCACGCCCCGCTGCGCATGCAAGGCCTCACAGTGGAGGCCGGGCCTGCCGCGCAGCACTGTTCTCTGCTGTATTTGCACCGCCTCACAATGGAGGCCAGGGATGCCGCCCTGCGCCACGCCCCGCTGCACTTGCACTGCCTCACAATGCAGGCCAGGGCCATTGTGCTGTGTGGCGTCCCGCTGCACTTGCACTGCCTCACAATGCATGCCAGGGCCATTGTGCTGTGTGGCGTCCCGCTGCACTTGCACTGCCTCAAAATGCAGGCCAGAGCCATTGTGCTGTGTGGCGTCCCGCTGCAGTTGCACTGCCTCACAATGCAGGCTGGAGCTGCTGCGCTGCCCCAAGCCCCGCTGCACATGCAAGGCCTCACAGTGGAGGCCGGGCCTGCCGCGCAGCACTGTTCTGTGCTGTATTTGCACCGCCTCACAATGGAGGCCAGGGATGCCGCCCTGCGCCACGCCCCGCTGCACTTGAACTGCCTCACAATGCAGGCCAGGGCCGTTGTGCTGCGTGGCGCCCCGCTGCACTTGCACTGCCTCACAATGCAGGCCAGGGCCATTGTGCTGCGTGGCGTCCCGCTGCACTTGCACTGCCTCACAATGCAGGCTGGAGCTGCTGCGCTGCCCCAAGCCCCGCTGTAATTGCACCACCACACAATGGAGGCCGGGGCTGCCGCGCTGTGCTGCGCCCCTCTGCACATGCACCGCCTGACAATGGAGTCTGTGCGCGAAGCGCAGTGCTCCACCACGCTGTACTTGCACCGCCTAATAATGAAGGCCGGGCGTGCCGTGCTGCGCCGCGCCCCTCTCTACTTTCAGCGCCTGACAATGGAGTCCGGGGTCGCCGCGCTGCGCCTCGCCCGCTGCACTTCAACCACCTCACAATAGAGGCCCAGGCTGCCGCGCTGCACCGCATCGCACTGCGCCACGCTGTACTGGCACCGCCTCACAATGGAGGCCGGGGCCGCTATGCTGCGCTGCGCCCCCCTGCACTTCCAGCGCCTCACAATGCAGGCTGGGGCTCCCACGCTTTGCTGCACCCCTTGGAACTTGTATTGCCTCACAGTCGAAGCGGGGCCAGCCGCCATGTGCCACGCCCCGCTCTACTTGCAACGCCTCACAATGGAGGCCCAGGCAGCCGTGCTGCGCCACGCCCCGCTGCGCATGCAACGCCTCACAGTGGAGGCCGGGCCTGCCGCGCAGCACTGATCTGTGCTGTATTTGCACCGCCTCACAATGGAGGCCAGGGATGCCACCCTGCGCCACGCCCCACTGCACTTGCACTGCCTCACAATGCAGGCCAGGGCCGTTGTGCTGCGTGGCACCCCGCTGCACTTGCACTGCCTCACAATGCAGGCCAGGGCCATTGTGCTGCGTGGCGTCCCGCTGCACTTGCACTGCCTCACAATGCAGGCTGGAGCTGCTGCGCTGCCCCATGCCCCGCTGTAATTGCACCGCCACACAATGGAGGCCGGGGCTGCCGCGCTGTGCTGCGCCCCTCTGCACTTGCACCGCCTGACAATGGAGTCTGTGCGCGAAGCGCTGCGCTCCACCACGCTGTACTTGCACCGCCTAATAATGAAGGCCAGGCGTGCCGTGCTGCGCCGCGCCCCTCTCTACTTTCAGCGCCTGACAATGGAGTCCGGGGTCGCCGTGCTGCGCCTCGCCCGCTGCACTTCAACCACCTCACAATAGAGGCCCAGGCTGCCGCGCTGCACCGCATCGCACTGCGCCACGCTGTACTGGCACCGCCTCACAATGGAGGCCGGGGCCGCTATGCTGCGCTGCGCCCCCCTGCACTTCCAGCGCCTCACAATGCAGGCTGGGGCTGCCACGCTTTGCTGCACCCCTTGGAACTTGTATTGCCTCACAATCGAAGCGGGGCCAGCCACCATGTACCACGCCCCGCTCTACTTGCAACGCCTCACAATGGAGGCCCAGGCAGCCGTGCTGCGCCACGCCCCGCTGCGCATGCAACGCCTCACAGTGGAGGCCGGGCCTGCCGCGCAGCACTGTTCTCTGCTGTATTTGCACCGCCTCACAATGGAGGCCAGGGATGCCGCCCTGCGCCTCGCCCCGCTTCATATGCACTGCCTCACAATGCAGGCCAGGGCCGTTGTGCTGCGTGGCGTCCCGCTGCACTTGCACTGCCTCACAATGCAGGCTGGAGCTGCTGCGCTGCCCCAATTCCCGCTGTAATTGCACCACCACACAATGGAGGCCGGGGCTGCCGCGCTGTGCTGCGCCCCTCTGCACATGCACCGCCTGACAATGGAGTCTGTGCGCGAAGCGCTGCGCTCCACCACGCTGTACTTGCACCGCCTAATAATGAAGGCCGGGCGTGCCGTGCTGCGCCGCGCCCCTCTCTACTTTCAGCGCCTGACAATGGAGTCCGGGGTCGCCGCGCTGCGCCTCGCCCGCTGCACTTCAACCACCTCACAATAGAGGCCCAGGCTGCCGCGCTGCACCGCATCGCACTGCGCCACGCTGTACTGGCACCGCCTCACAATGGAGGCCGGGGCCGCTATGCTGCGCTGCGCCCCCCTGCACTTCCAGCGCCTCACAATGCAGGCTGGGGCTGCCACGCTGTGCCGCACCCCTTGGAACTTGTATTGCCTCACAATCGAAGCGGGGCCAGCCACCATGTACCACGCCCCGCTCTACTTGCAACGCCTCACAATGGAGGCCCAGGCAGCCGTGCTGCGCCACGCCCCGCTGCGCATGCAAGGCCTCACAGTGGAGGCCGGGCCTGCCGCGCAGCACTGTTCTCTGCTGTATTTGCACCGCCTCACAATGGAGGCCAGGGATGCCGCCCTGCGCCACGCCCCACTGCACTTGCACTGCCTCACAATGCAGGCCAGGGCCGTTGTGCTGCGTGGCGCCCCGCTGCACTTGCACTGCCTCACAATGCAGGCCAGGGCCATTGTGCTGCGTGGCACCCCGCTGCACTTGCACTGCCTCACAATGCAGGCCAGGGCCATTGTGCTGTATGGTGTCCCGCTGCACTTGCACTGCCTCACAATGCAGGCTGGAGCTGCTGCGCTGCCCCAAGCCCCGCTGCACATGCAAGGCCTCACAGTGGAGGCCGGGCCAGCCGCGCAGCACTGTTCTGTGCTGTATTTGCACCGCCTCACAATGGAGGCCAGGGATGCCGCCCTGCGCCACGCCCCGCTTCATATGCACTGCCTCACAATGCAGGCCAGGGCCGTTGTGCTGCGTGGCGCCCCGCTGCACTTGCACTGCCTCACAATGCAGGCCAGGGCCATTGTGCTGTGTGGCGTCCCGCTGCACTTGCACTGCCTCACAATGCAGGCTGGAGCTGCTGCGCTGTCCCAAGCCCCGCTGTAATTGCACCACCACACAATGGAGGCCGGGGCTGCCGCGCTGTGCTGCGCCCCTCTGCACATGCACCGCCTGACAATGGAGTCTGTGCGCGAAGCGCAGCGCTCCACCACGCTGTACTTGCACCGCCTAATAATGAAGGCCGGGCGTGCCGTGCTGCGCCGCGCCCCTCTCTACTTTCAGCGCCTGACAATGGAGTCCGGGGTCGCCGCGCTGTGCCTCGCCCGCTGCACTTCAACCACCTCACAATAGAGGCCCAGGCTGCCGCGCTGCACCGCATCGCACTGCGCCACGCTGTACTGGCACCGCCTCACAATGGAGGCCGGGGCCGCTATGCTGCGCTGCGCCCCCCTGCACTTCCAGCGCCTCACAATGCAGGCTGGGGCTGCCACGCTTTGCTGCACCCCTTGGAACTTGTATTGCCTCACAATCGAAGCGGGGCCAGCCACCATGTACCACGCCCCGCTCTACCCACAACGCCTCACAATGGAGGCCCAGGCAGCCGTGCTGCGCCACGCCCCGCTGTGCATGCAACGCCTCACAGTGGAGGCCGGGCCTGCCGCGCAGCACTGTTCTCTGCTGTATTTGCACCGCCTCACAATGGAGGCCAGGGATGCCGCCCTGCGCCACGCCCCACTGCACTTCCACTGCCTCACAATGCAGGCCAGGGCCGTTGTGCTGCATGGCGCCCCGCTGCACTTGCACTGCCTCACAATGCAGGCCAGGGCCCTTGTGCTGCGTGGCGCCCCGCTGCACTTGCACTGCCTCACAATGCAGGCCAGGGCCATTGTGCTGTGTGGAGTCCCGCTGCACTTGCACTGCCTCACAATGCAGGCTGGAGCTGCTGCGCTGCCCCAAGCCCCGCTGCACATGCAACGCCTCACAGTGGAGGCCGGGCCAGCCGCGCAGCACTGTTCTGTGCTGTATTTGCACCGCCTCACAATGGAGGCCAGGGATGCCGCCCTGCGCCACGCCCCGCTGCACTTGCACTGCCTCACAATGCAGACCAGGGCCGTTGTGCTGCGTGGCGCCCCGCTGCACTTGCACTGCCTCACAATGCAGGCCAGGGCCATTGTGCTGTGTGGCGTCCCGCTGCACTTGCACTGCCTCACAATGCAGGCTGGAGCTGCTGCGCTGCCCCAAGCTCCGCTGTAATTGCACCACCACACAATAGAGGCCAGGGCTGCCGCGCTGTGCTGCGCCCCTCTGCACATGCACCGCCTGACAATGGAGTCTGTGCGCGAAGCGCAGCGCTCCACCACGCTGTACTTGCGCTGCCTAATAATGAAGGCCGGGCGTGCCGTGCTGCGCCGCGCCCCTCTCTACTTTCAGCGCCTGACAATGGAGTCCGGGGTCGCCGCGCTGCGCCTCGCCCGCTGCACTTCAACCACCTCACAATAGAGGCCCAGGCTGCCGCGCTGCACCGCATCGCACTGCGCCACGCTGTACTGGCACCGCCTCACAATGGAGGCCGGGGCCGCTATGCTGCGCTGCGCCCCCCTGCACTTCCAGCGCCTCACAATGCAGGCTGGGGCTGCCACGCTTTGCTGCACCCCTTGGAACTTGTATTGCCTCACAGTCGAAGCGGGGCCAGCCACCATGTGCCACGCCCCGCTCTACTTGCAACGCCTCACAATGGAGGCCCAGGCAGCCGTGCTGCGCCACGCCCCGCTGCGCATGCAACGCCTCACAGTGGAGGCCGGGCCTGCCGCGCAGCACTGATCTGTGCTGTATTTGCACCGCCTCACAATGGAGGCCAGGGATGCCACCCTGCGCCACGCCCCACTGCACTTGCACTGCCTCACAATGCAGGCCAGGGCCGTTGTGCTGCGTGGTGTCCCGCTGCACTTGCACTGCCTCACAATGCAGGCTGGAGCTGCTGCGCTGCCCCAAGCCCCGCTGCACATGCAAGGCCTCACAGTGGAGGCCGGGCCTGCCGCGCAGCACTGATCTGTGCTGTATTTGCACCGCCTCACAATGGAGGCCAGGGATGCCACCCTGCGCCACGCCCCACTGCACTTGCACTGCCTCACAATGCAGGCCAGGGCCATTGTGCTGCGTGGCGCCCCGCTGCACTTGCACTGCCTCAAAATGCAGGCCAGGGCCGTTGTGCTGCGTGGTGTCCCGCTGCACTTGCACTGCCTCACAATGCAGGCTGGAGCTGCTGCGCTGCCCCAAGCCCCGCTGCACATGCAAGGCCTCACAGTGGAGACCGGACCTGCCGCGCAGCACTGTTCTGTGCTGTATTTGCACCGCCTCACAATGGAGGCCAGGGATGCCGCCCTGCGCCACGCCCCGCTTCATATGAACTGCCTCACAATGCAGGCCAGGGCCGTTGTGCTGCGTGGCGCCCCGCTACACTTGCACTGCCTCACAATGCAGGCCAGGGCCGTTGTGCTGCGTGGCGCCCCGCTGCACTTGCACTGCCTCACAATGCAGGCTGGAGCTGCTGCGCTGCCCCAAGCCCCGCTGTAATTGCACCGCCACACAATGGAGGCCGGGGCTGCCGCGCTGTGCTGCGCCCCTCTGCACATTCACCGCCTGACAATGGAGTCTGTGCGCAAAGCTCTGCGCTCCACCACGCTGTACTTGCACCGCCTAATAATGAAGGCCGGGCGTGCCGTGCTGCGCCGCGCCCCTCTCTACTTTCAGCGCCTGACAATGGAGTCCGGGGTCGCCGCGCTGCGCCTCGCCCGCTGCACTTCAACCACCTCACAATAGAGGCCCAGGCTGCCGCGCTGCACCGCATCGCACTGCGCCACGCTGTACTGGCACCGCCTCACAATGGAGGCCGGGGCCGCTATGCTGCGCTGCGCCCCCCTGCACTTCCAGCGCCTCACAATGCAGGCTGGGGCTGCCACGCTTTGCTGCACCCCTTGGAACTTGTATTGCCTCACAATCGAAGCGGGGCCAGCCACCATGTACCACGCCCCACTCTACTTGCAACGCCTCACAATGGAGGCCCAGGCAGCCGTGCTGCGCCACGCCCCGCTGCGCATGCAACGCCTCACAGTGGAGGCCGGGCCTGCCGCGCAGCACTGTTCTGTGTTGTATTTGCACCGCCTCACAATGGAGGCCAGGGATGCCGCCCTGCGCCACGCCCCGCTGCACTTGCACTGCCTCACAATGCAGGCCAGGGCCGTTGTGCTGCGTGGCGCCCCGCTGCACTTGCACTGCCTCACAATGCAGGCCAGGGCCATTGTGCTGTGTGGTGTCCCGCTGTAATTGCACTGCCTCACAATGCAGGCTGGAGCTGCTGCGCTGCCCCAAGCCCCGCTGCACATGCAAGGCCTCACAGTGGAGGCCGAGCCTGCCGCGCAGCACTGTTCTGTGCTGTATTTGCACCGCCTCACAATGGAGGCCAGGGATGCCGCCCTGCGCCACGCCCCACTGCACTTGCACTGCCTCACAATGCAGGCCAGGGCCGTTGTGCTGCGTGGCGCCCCGCTGCACTTGCACTGCCTCACAATGCAGGCCAGGGCCGTTGTGCTGCGTGGCACCCCGCTGCACTTGCACTGCCTCACAATGCAGGCCAGGGCCATTGTGCTGTGTGGTGTCCCGCTGCACTTGCACTGCCTCACAATGCAGGCTGGAGCTGCTGCGCTGCCCCAAGCCCCGCTGCACATGCAAGGCCTCACAGTGGAGGCCGGGCCTGCCGCGCAGCACTGTTCTGTGCTGTATTTGCACCGCCTCACAATGGAGGCTAGGGATGCCGCCCTGCGCCACGCCCCGCTTCATATGCACTGCCTCACAATGCAGGCCAGGGCCGTTGTGCTGCGTGGCGCCCCGCTGCACTTGCACTGCCTCACAATGCAGGCCAGGGCCATTGTGCTGTGTGGCGTCCCGCTGCACTTGCACTGCCTCACAATGCAGGCTGGAGCTGCTGCGCTGCCCCAAGCCCCGCTGTAATTGCACCACCACACAATGGAGGCCGGGGCTGCCGCGCTGTGCTGCGCCCCTCTGCACATGCACCGCCTGACAATGGAATCTGTGCGCAAAGCTCTGCGCTCCACCACGCTGTACTTGCACCGCCTAATAATGAAGGCCGGGCGTGCCGTGCTGCGCCGCGCCCCTCTCTACTTTCAGCGCCTGACAATGGAGTCCGGGGTCGCCGCGCTGCGCGTCGCCCGCTGCACTTCAACCACCTCACAATAGAGGCCCAGGCTGCCGCGCTGCACCGCATCGCACTGCGCCACGCTGTACTGGCACCGCCTCACAATGGAGGCCGGGGCCGCTATGCTGCGCTGTGCCCCCCTGCACTTCCAGCGCCTCACAATGCAGGCTGGGGCTGCCACGCTGTGCCGCACCCCTTAGAACTTGTATTGCCTCACAATCGAAGCGGGGCCAGCCACCATGTACCACGCCCCGCTCTACTTGCAACGCCTCACAATGGAGGCCCAGGCAGCTGTGCTGCGCCACGCCCCGCTGCGCATGCAACGCCTCACAGTGGAGGCCGGGCCTGCCGCGCAGCACTGTTCTGTGTTGTATTTGCACCACCTCACAATGGAGGCCAGGGATGCCGCCCTGCGCCACGCCCCGCTGCACTTGCACTGCCTCACAATGCAGGCCAGGGCCGTTGTGCTGCGTGGCGCCCCCCTGCACTTGCACTGCCTCACAATGCAGGCCAGGGCCATTGTGCTGTGTGGTGTCCCGCTGTAATTGCACTGCCTCACGATGCAGGCTGGAGCTGCTGCGCTGCCCCAAGCCCCGCTGCACATGCAAGGCCTCACAGTGGAGGCCGGGCCAGCCGCGCAGCACTGTTCTGTGTTGTATTTGCACCGCCTCACAATGGAGGCCAGGGATGCCGCCCTGCGCCACGCCCCGCTGCACTTGCACTGCCTCACAATGCAGGCCAGGGCCGTTGTGCTGCGTGGCGCCCCGCTGCACTTGCACTGCCTCACAATGCAGGCCAGGGCCATTGTGCTGTGTGGCGTCCCGCTGCACTTGCACTGCCTCACAATGCAGGCTGGAGCTGCTGCGCTGCCCCAAGCCCCGCTGTAATTGCACCACCACAAAATGGAGGCCGGGGCTGCCGCGCTGTGCTGCGCCCCTCTGCACATGCACCCCCTGACAATGGAGTCTGTGCGCGAAGCGCTGCGCTGCCCCACGCTGCACTTGCACCGCCACACAATGGAGGCTGGGCGTACCGCGCTGCGCCGCGCCCCTCTCTACTTTCAGCACCTGACAATGGAGTCCGGGGTCGCCGTGCTGCGCCTCGCCCGCTGCACTTCAACCACCTCACAATAGAGGCCCAGGCTGCCGCGCTGCACCGCATCGCACTGCGCCACGCTGTACTGGCACCGCCTCACAATGGAGGCCGGGGCCGCTATGCTGCGCTGCGCCCCCCTGCACTTCCAGCGCCTCACAATGCAGGCTGGGGCTGCCACGCTTTGCTGCACCCCTTGGAACTTGTATTGCCTCACAATCGAAGCGGGGCCAGCCACCATGTACCACGCCCCGCTCTACTTGCAACGCCTCACAATGGAGGCCCAGGCAGCCGTGCTGCGCCACGCCCCGCTGCGCATGCAACGCCTCACAGTGGAGGCCGGGCCTGCCGCGCAGCACTGTTCTGTGTTGTATTTGCACCGCCTCACAATGGAGGCCAGGGATGCCGCCCTGCGCCACGCCCCGCTGCACTTGCACTGCCTCACAATGCAGGCCAGGGCCGTTGTGCTGCGTGGCGCCCCCCTGCACTTGCACTGCCTCACAATGCAGGCCAGGGCCATTGTGCTGCGTGGTGTCCCGCTGTAATTGCACTGCCTCACGATGCAGGCTGGAGCTGCTGCGCTGCTCCAAGCCCCGCTGCACATGCAAGGCCTCACAGTGGAGGCCGGGCCAGCCGCGCAGCACTGTTCTGTGTTGTATTTGCACCGCCTCACAATGGAGGCCAGGGCCGTTGTGCTGCGTGGCCCCCCCCCTGCACTTGCACTGCCTCACAATGCAGGCCAGGGCCATTGTGCTGCGTGGCACCCCGCTGCACTTGCACTGCCTCACAATGCAGGCCAGGGCCGTTGTGCTGCGTGGCGCCCCGCTGCACTTGCACTGCCTCACAATGCAGGCCAGGGCCGTTGTGCTGCGTGGCGCCCCGCTGCACTTGCACTGCCTCACAATGCAGGCCAGGGCCGTTGTGCTGCGTGGCGCCCCGCTGCACTTGCACTGCCTCACAATGCAGGCCAGGGCCTTTGTGCTGTGTGGCGTCCCGCTGCACTTGCACTGCCTCACAATGCAGGCCAGGTCCGTTGTGCTGCGTGGCGCCCCGCTGCACTTCCACTGCCTCACAATGCAGGCCAGGGCCTTTGTGCTGTGTGGCGTCCCACTGCACTTGCACTGCCTCACAATGCAGGCTGGAGCTGCTGCGCTGCCCCAAGCCCCGCTGCACATGCAAGGCCTCACAGTGGAGGCCGGGCCTGCCGCGCAGCACTGTTCTGTGCTGTATTTGCACCGCCTCACAATGGAGGCCAGGGATGCCGCCCTGCGCCACGCCCCGCTTCATATGCACTGCCTCACAACGCAGGCCAGGGCCGTTGTGCTGCGTGGCGCCCCGCTGCACTTGCACTGCCTCACAATGCAGGCCAGGGCCGTTGTGCTGCGTGGCGCCCGGCTGCACTTGCACTGCCTCACAATGCAGGCCAGGGCCATTGTGCTGTGTGGCGTCCCGCTGCACTTGCACTGCCTCACAATGCAGGCTGGAGCTGCTGCGCTGCCCCAAGCCCCGCTGTAATTGCACCACCACACAATGGAGGCCGGGGCTGCCGCGCTGTGCTGCGCCCCTCTGCACATGCACCGCCTGACAATGGAGTCTGTGCGCGAAGCGCTGCGCTCCACCACGCTGTACTTGCACCGCCTAATAATGAAGGCCGGGCGTGCCGTGCTGCACTGTTCTGTGCTGTATTTGCACCGCCTCACAATGGAGGCCAGGGATGCCGCCCTGCGCCACGCCCCGCTTCATATGCACTGCCTCACAATGCAGGCCAGGGCCGTTGTGCTGCGTGTCGCCCCGCTGAACTTGCACTGCCTCACAATGCAGGCCAGGGCCTTTGTGCTGTGTGGCGCCCCGCTGCACTTGCACTGCCTCACAATGCAGGCTGGAGCTGCTGCGCTGCCCCAAGCCCCGCTGCACATGCAAGGCCTCACAGTGGAGGCCGGGCCAGCCGTGCAGCACTGTTCTGTGCTGTATTTGCACCGCCTCACAATGGAGGCCAGCGATGCCGCCCTGCACCACGCCCCGCTGCACTTGCACTGCCTCACAATGCAGGCTGGAGCTGCTGCGCTGCCCCAAGCCCCGCTGTAATTGCACCGCCACACAATGGAGGCCGGGGCTGCCGCGCTGTGCTGCGCCCCTCTGCACCTGCACCGCCTGACAATGGAGTCTGTGCGCGAAGCGCTGCGCTCCACCACGCTGTACTTGCACCGCCTAATAATGAAGGCCGGGCGTGCCGTGCTGCGCCGCGCCCCTCTCTACTTTCAGCGCCTGACAATGGAGTCCGGGGTCGCCGCGCTGCGCCTCGCCCGCTGCACTTCAACCACCTCACAATAGAGGCCCAGGCTGCCGCGCTGCACCGCATCGCACTGCGCCACGCTGTACTGGCACCGCCTCACAATGGAGGCCGGGGCCGCTATGCTGCGCTGCGCCCCCCTGCACTTCCAGCGCCTCACAATACAGGCTGGGGCTGCCACGCTTTGCTGCACCCCTTGGAACTTGTATTGCCTCACAATCGCAGCGGGGCCAGCCACCATGTACCACGCCCCGCTCTACTTGCAACGCCTCACAATGGAGGCCCAGGCAGCCGTGCTGCGCCACGCCCCGCTGCGCATGCAACGCCTCACAGTGGAGGCCGGGCCTGCCGCGCAGCACTGTTCTGTGTTGTATTTGCACCGCCTCACAATGGAGGCCAGGGATGCCGCCCTGCGCCACGCCCCGCTGCACTTGCACTGCCTCACAATGCAGGCCAGGGCCGTTGTGCTGCGTGGCACCCCGCTGCACTTGCACTGCCTCACAATGCAGGCCAGGGCCATTGTGCTGTGTGGTGTCCCGCTGTAATTGCACTGCCTCACAATGCAGGCTGGAGCTGCTGCGCTGCCCCAAGCCCCGCTGCACATGCAAGGCCTCACAGTGGAGGCCGAGCCTGCCGCGCAGCACTGTTCTGTGCTGTATTTGCACCGCCTCACAATGGAGGCCAGGGATGCTGCCCTGCGCCACGCCCCACTGCACTTGCACTGCCTCACAATGCAGGCCAGGGCCGTTGTGCTGCGTGGCGCCCTGCTGCACTTGCACTGCCTCACAATGCAGGCCAGGGCCGTTGTGCTGCGTGGCACCCCGCTGCACTTGCACTGCCTCACAATGCAGGCCAGGGCCATTGTGCTGTGTGGCGTCCCGCTGCACTTGCACTGCCTCACAATGCAGGCTGGAGCTGCTGCGCTGCCCCAAGCCCCGCTGCACATGCAAGGCCTCACAGTGGAGGCCGAGCCTGCTGAGCAGCACTGTTCTGTGCTGTATTTGCACCGCCTCACAATGGAGGCCAGGGATGCTGCCCTGCGCCACGCCCCACTGCACTTGCACTGCCTCACAATGCAGGCCAGGGCCATTGTGCTGCGTGGCGTCCCGCTGCACTTCAACGACCTCACAATAGAGGCCAAGGCTGCCGCGCTGCACCGCATCGCACTGCGCCACGCTGTACTGGCACCGCCTCACAATGGAGGCCGGGGCCGCTATGCTGCGCTGCGCCCCCCTGCACTTCCAGCGCCTCACAATGCAGGCTGGGGCTGCCACGCTTTGCTGCACCCCTTGGAACTTGTATTGCCTCACAATCGAAGCGGGGCCAGCCACCATGTACCACGCCCCGCTCTACTTGCAACGCCTCACAATGGAGGCACAGGCAGCCGTGCTGCGCCACGCCCCGCTGCGCATGCAACGCCTCACAGTGGAGGCCGGGCCTGCCGCGCAGCACTGTTCTGTGTTGTATTTGCACCGCCTCACAATGGAGGCCAGGGATGCCGCCCTGCGCCACGCCCCGCTGCACTTGCACTGCCTCACAATGCAGGCCAGGGCCGTTGTGCTGCGTGGCGCCCCGCTGCACTTGCACTGCCTCACAATGCAGGCCAGGGCCGTTGTGCTGCGTGGCACCCCGCTGCACTTGCACTGCCTCACAATGCAGGCCAGGGCCATTGTGCTGTGTGGTGTCCCGCTGCACTTGCACTGCCTCACAATGCATGCTGGAGCTGCTGCGCTGCCGCAAGCCCCGCTGCACATGCAAGGCCTCACAGTGGAGGCCGGGCCTGCCGCGCAGCACTGTTCTGTGCTGTATTTGCACCGCCTCACAATGGAGGCCAGGGATGCCGCCCTGCGCCACGCCCCGCTTCATATGCACTGCCTCACAATGGAGGCCAGGGCCGTTGTGCTGCGTGGCGCCCCGCTGCACTTGCACTGCCTCACAATGCAGGCCAGGGCCATTGTGCTGCGTGGCGTCCCGCTGCACTTGCACTGCCTCACAATGCAGGCTGGAGCTGCTGCGCTGCCCCAAGCCCCGCTGCACATGCAAGGCCTCACAGTGGAGGCCGAGCCTGCCGCGCAGCACATTTCTGTGCTGTATTTGCACCGCCTCACAATGGAGGCCAGGGATGCTGCCCTGCGCCATGCCCCACTGCACTTGCACTGCCTCACAATGCAGGCCAGGGCCATTGTGCTGCGTGGCGCCCCGCTGCACTTGCACTGCCTCACAATGCAGGCCAGGGCCGTTGTGCTGCGTGGCACCCCGCTGCACTTGCACTGCCTCACAATGCAGGCTGGAGCTGCTGCGCTGCCCCAAGCCCCGCTGCACATGCAAGGCCTCACAGTGGAGGCCGGGCCTGCCGCGCAGCACTGTTCTGTGCTGTATTTGCACCGCCTCACAATGGAAGCCAGGGATGCTGCCCTGCGCCACGCCCCGCTTCATATGCACTGCCTCACAATGCAGGCCAGGGCCATTGTGCTGCGTGGCGCCCCGCTGCACTTGCACTGCCTCACAATGCAGGCTGGAGCTGCTGCGCTGCGTGGCACCCCGCTGCACTTGCACTGCCTCACAATGCAGGCCAGGGCCGTTGTGCTGTGTGGCGTCCCGCTGCACTTGCACTGCCTCACAATGCAGGCTGGAGCTGCTGCGCTGCCCCAAGCCCCGCTGTAATTGCACCACCACACAATGGAGGCCGGGGCTGCCGCGCTGTGCTGCGCCCCTCTGCACATGCACCGCCTGACAATGGAGTCTGTGCGCGAAGCGCTGCGCTCCACCACGCTGTACTTGCACCGCCTAATAATGAAGGCCGGGCGTGCCGTGCTGCGCCGCGCCCCTCTCTACTTTCAGCGCCTGACAATGGAGTCCGGGGTCGCCGCGCTGCGCGTCGCCCGCTGCACTTCAACCACCTCACAATAGAGGCCCAGGCTGCCGCGCTGCACCGCATCGCACTGCGCCACGCTGTACTGGCACCGCCTCACAATGGAGGCCGGGGCCGCTATGCTGCGCTGCGCCCCCCTGCACTTCCAGCGCCTCACAATGCAGACTGGGGCTGCCACGCTTTGCTGCACCCCTTGGAACTTGTATTGCCTCACAATCGCAGCGGGGCCAGCCACCATGTACCACGCCCCGCTCTACTTGCAACGCCTCACAATGGAGGCCCAGCCAGCCATGCTGCGCCACGTCCCGCTGCGCATGCAACGCCTAACAGTGGAGGCCGGGCCTGCCGCACATTACTGTTCTGTGTTGTATTTGCACCGCCTCACAATGGAGGCCAGGGATGCCGCCCTGCGCCACGCCCCGCTGCACTTGCACTGCCTCACAATGCAGGCCAGGGCCGTTGTGCTGCGTGGCGCCCCGCTGCACTTGCAATGCCTCACAATGCAGGCTGGAGCTGCTGCTCTGCCCCAAGCCCCGCTGCACATGCAAGGCCTCACAGTGGAGGCCGGGCCTGCCGCGCAGCACTGTTCTCTGCTGTATTTGCACCGCCTCACAATGGAGGCCAGGGATGCCGCCCTGCGCCACGCCCCGCTGCACTTGCACTGCCTCACAATGCAGGCCAGGGCCGTTGTGCTGCGTGGTGCCCCGCTGCACTTGCACTGCCTCACAATGCAGGCCAGGGCCATTGTGCTGTGTGGTGTCCCGCTGTAATTGCACTGCCTCACAATGCAGGCTGGAGCTGCTGCGCTGCCCCAAGCCCCGCTGCACATGCAAGGCCTCACAGTGGAGGCTGGGCCAGCCGCGC
Organism: Grus americana; assembly: GCF_028858705.1. Lineage (NCBI taxonomy): Eukaryota > Metazoa > Chordata > Aves > Gruiformes > Gruidae > Grus > Grus americana. Next base: position 67,334 of record NW_026561851.1, on the reverse strand, counting down.
AGCACTGTTCTGTGTTGTATTTGCACCGCCTCACAATGGAGGCCAGGGATGCCGCCCTGCGCCACGCCCCGCTGCACTTGCACTGCCTCACAATGCAGGCCAGGGCCATTGTGCTGTGCTGCGCCCCTCTGCACATGCACCGCCTGACAATGGAGTCTGTGCGCGAAGCGCTGCGCTGCCCCACGCTGCACTTGCACCGCCACACAATGGAGGCCAGGGCCGTTGTGCTGCGTCGTGCCCCGCTGCACTTGCACTGCCTCACAATGCAGGCCAGGGCCGTTGTGCTGCGTGGCGCCCCGCTGCACTTGCACTGCCTCACAATGCAGGCCAGGGCCGTTGTGCTGCGTGGCACCCCGCTGCACTTGCACTGCCTCACAATGCAGGCTGGAGCTGCTGCGCTGCCCCAAGCCCCGCTGCACATGCAAGGCCTCACAGTGGAGACCGGGCCTGCCGCGCAGCACTGTTCTGTGCTGTATTTGCACCGCCTCACAATGGAGTCCAGGGATGCTGCCCTGCGCCACGCCCCACTGCACTTGCACTGCCTCACAATGCAGGCCAGGGCCATTGTGCTGCGTGGCGTCCCGCTGCACTTCAACCACCTCACAATAGAGGCCAAGGCTGCCGCGCTGCACCGCATCGCACTGCGCCACGCTGTACTGGCACCGCCTCACAATGGAGGCCGGGGCCGCTATGCTGCGCTGCGCCCCCCTGCACTTCCAGCGCCTCACAATGCAGGCTGGGGCTGCCACGCTTTGCTGCACCCCTTGGAACTTGTATTGCCTCACAATCGAAGCGGGGCCAGCCACCATGTACCACGCCCCGCTCTACTTGCAACGCCTCACAATGGAGGCACAGGCAGCCGTGCTGCGCCACGCCCCGCTGCGCATGCAACGCCTCACAGTGGAGGCCGGGCCTGCCGCGCAGAACTGTTCTGTGTTGTATTTGCACCGCCTCACAATGGAGGCCAGGGATGCCGCCCTGCGCCACGCCCCGCTGCACTTGCACTGCCTCACAATGCAGGCCAGGGCCGTTGTGCTGCGTGGCGCCCCGCTGCACTTGCACTGCCTCACAATGCAGGCCAGGGCCGTTGTGCTGCGTGGCACCCCGCTGCACTTGCACTGCCTCACAATGCAGGCCAGGGCCATTGTGCTGTGTGGTGTCCCGCTGCACTTGCACTGCCTCACAATGCATGCTGGAGCTGCTGCGCTGCCGCAAGCCCCGCTGCACATGCAAGGCCTCACAGTGGAGGCCGGGCCTGCCGCGCAGCACTGTTCTGTGCTGTATTTGCACCGCCTCACAATGGAGGCCAGGGATGCCGCCCTGCGCCACGCCCCGCTTCATATGCACTGCCTCACAATGGAGGCCAGGGCCGTTGTGCTGCGTGGCGCCCCGCTGCACTTGCACTGCCTCACAATGCAGGCCAGGGCCATTGTGCTGCGTGGCGTCCCGCTGCACTTGCACTGCCTCACAATGCAGGCTGGAGCTGCTGCGCTGCCCCAAGCCCCGCTGCACATGCAAGGCCTCACAGTGGAGGCCGAGCCTGCCGCGCAGCACATTTCTGTGCTGTATTTGCACCGCCTCACAATGGAGGCCAGGGATGCTGCCCTGCGCCATGCCCCACTGCACTTGCACTGCCTCACAATGCAGGCCAGGGCCATTGTGCTGCGTGGCGCCCCGCTGCACTTGCACTGCCTCACAATGCAGGCCAGGGCCGTTGTGCTGCGTGGCACCCCGCTGCACTTGCACTGCCTCACAATGCAGGCTGGAGCTGCTGCGCTGCCCCAAGCCCCGCTGCACATGCAAGGCCTCACAGTGGAGGCCGGGCCTGCCGCGCAGCACTGTTCTGTGCTGTATTTGCACCGCCTCACAATGGAGGCCAGGGATGCTGCCCTGCGCCACGCCCCGCTTCATATGCACTGCCTCACAATGCAGGCCAGGGCCATTGTGCTGCGTGGCGCCCCGCTGCACTTGCACTGCCTCACAATGCAGGCTGGAGCTGCTGCGCTGCGTGGCACCCCGCTGCACTTGCACTGCCTCACAATGCAGGCCAGGGCCGTTGTGCTGTGTGGCGTCCCGCTGCACTTGCACTGCCTCACAATGCAGGCTGGAGCTGCTGCGCTGCCCCAAGCCCCGCTGTAATTGCACCACCACACAATGGAGGCCGGGGCTGCCGCGCTGTGCTGCGCCCCTCTGCACATGCACCGCCTGACAATGGAGTCTGTGCGCGAAGCGCTGCGCTCCACCACGCTGTACTTGCACCGCCTAATAATGAAGGCCGGGCGTGCCGTGCTGCGCCGCGCCCCTCTCTACTTTCAGCGCCTGACAATGGAGTCCGGGGTCGCCGCGCTGCGCGTCGCCCGCTGCACTTCAACCACCTCACAATAGAGGCCCAGGCTGCCGCGCTGCACCGCATCGCACTGCGCCACGCTGTACTGGCACCGCCTCACAATGGAGGCCGGGGCCGCTATGCTGCGCTGCGCCCCCCTGCACTTCCAGCGCCTCACAATGCAGGCTGGGGCTGCCACGCTTTGCTGCACCCCTTGGAACTTGTATTGCCTCACAATCGAAGCGGGGCCAGCCACCATGTGCCACGCCCCGCTCTACTTGAAACGCCTCACAATGGAGGCCCAGGCAGCCGTGCTGCGCCACGCCCCGCTGCGCATGCAACGCCTCACAGTGGAGGCCGGGCCTGCCGCGCAGCACTGTTCTGTGCTGTATTTGCACCGCCTCACAATGGAGGCCAGGGATGCTGCCCTGCGCCACGCCCCACTGCACTTGCACTGCCTCACAATGCAGGCCAGGGCCGTTGTGCTGCGTGGAGCCCCGCTGCACTTGCACCGCCTCACAATGCAGGCCAGGGCCTTTGTGCTGTGTGGCGTCCCGCTGCACTTGCACTGCCTCACAATGCAGGCCAGGGCCGTTGTGCTGCGTGGCGCCCCGCTGCACTTGCACTGCCTCACAATGCAGGCCAGGGCCTTTGTGCTGTGTGGCGTCCCGCTGCACTTGCACTGCCTGACAATGCAGGCTGGAGCTGCTGCGCTGCCCCAAGCCCCGCTGCACATGCAAGGCCTCACAGTGGAGGCCGGGCCTGCCGCGCAGCACTGTTCTGTGCTGTATTTGCACCGCCTCACAATGGAGGCCAGGGATGCCGCCCTGCGCCACGCCCCGCTTCATATGCACTGCCTCACAATGCAGGCCAGGGCCATTGTGCTGCGTGGTGCCCCGCTGCACTTGCACTGCCTCACAACGCAGGCCAGGGCCGTTGTGCTGCGTGGCGCCCCGCTGCACTTGCACTGCCTCACAATGCAGGCCAGGGCCATTGTGCTGCGTGGCGTCCCGCTGCACTTGCACTGCCTCACAATGCAGGCTGGAGCTGCTGCGCTGCCCCAAGCCCCGCTGTAATTGCACCACCACACAATGGAGGCCGGGGCTGCCGCGCTGTGCTGCGCCCCTCTGCACATGCACCGCCTGACAATGGAGTCTGTGCGCGAAGCGCTGCGCTCCACCACGCTGTACTTGCACCGCCTAATAATGAAGGCCGGGCGTGCCGTGCTGTACTGTTCTGTGCTATATTTGCACCGCCTCACAATGGAGGGCAGGGATGCCGCCCTGCGCCACGCCCCGCTTCATATGCACTGCCTCACAATGCAGGCCAGGGCCATTGTGCTGCGTAGCGCCCCGCTGCACTTGCACTGCCTCACAATGCAGGCTGGAGCTGCTGCGCTGCCCCAAGCCCCGCTGTAATTGCACCACCACACAATGGAGGCCGGGGCTGCCGCGCTGTGCTGCGCCCCTCTGCACATGGACCGCCTGACAATGGAGTCTGTGCGCGAAGCGCTGCGCTCCACCACGCTGTACTTGCACCGCCTAATAATGAAGGCCGGGCGTGCCGTGCTGCGCCGCGCCCCTCTCTACTTTCAGCGCCTGACAATGGAGTCCGGGGTCGCCGCGCTGCGCCTCGCCCGCTGCACTTCAACCACCTCACAATAGAGGCCCAGGCTGCCGCGCTGCACCGCATCGCACTGCGCCACGCTGTACTGGCACCGCCTCACAATGGAGGCCGGGGCCGCTATGCTGCGCTGCGCCCCCCTGCACTTCCAGCGCCTCACAATGCAGACTGGGGCTGCCACGCTTTGCTGCACCCCTTGGAACTTGTATTGCCTCACAATCGCAGCGGGGCCAGCCACCATGTACCACGCCCCGCTCTACTTGCAACGCCTCACAATGGAGGCCCAGCCAGCCATGCTGCGCCACGTCCCGCTGCGCATGCAACGCCTAACAGTGGAGGCCGGGCCTGCCGCACATTACTGTTCTGTGTTGTATTTGCACCGCCTCACAATGGAGGCCAGGGATGCCGCCCTGCGCCACGCCCCGCTGCACTTGCACTGCCTCACAATGCAGGCCAGGGCCGTTGTGCTGCGTGGCGCCCCGCTGCACTTGCAATGCCTCACAATGCAGGCTGGAGCTGCTGCTCTGCCCCAAGCCCCGCTGCACATGCAAGGCCTCACAGTGGAGGCCGGGCCTGCCGCGCAGCACTGTTCTCTGCTGTATTTGCACCGCCTCACAATGGAGGCCAGGGATGCCGCCCTGCGCCACGCCCCGCTGCACTTGCACTGCCTCACAATGCAGGCCAGGGCCGTTGTGCTGCGTGGTGCCCCGCTGCACTTGCACTGCCTCACAATGCAGGCCAGGGCCATTGTGCTGTGTGGTGTCCCGCTGTAATTGCACTGCCTCACAATGCAGGCTGGAGCTGCTGCTCTGCCCCAAGCCCCGCTGCACATGCAAGGCCTCACAGTGGAGGCTGGGCCAGCCGCGCAGCACTGTTCTGTGTTGTATTTGCACCGCCTCACAATGGAGGCCAGGGATGCCGCCCTGCGCCACGCCCCGCTGCACTTGCACTGCCTCACAATGCAGGCCAGGGCCATTGTGCTGTGCTGCGCCCCTCTGCACATGCACCGCCTGACAATGGAGTCTGTGCGCGAAGCGCTGCGCTGCCCCACGCTGCACTTGCACCGCCACACAATGGAGGCCAGGGCCGTTGTGCTGCGTCGTGCCCCGCTGCACTTGCACTGCCTCACAATGCAGGCCAGGGCCGTTGTGCTGCGTGGCGCCCCGCTGCACTTGCACTGCCTCACAATGCAGGCCAGGGCCGTTGTGCTGCGTGGCACCCCGCTGCACTTGCACTGCCTCACAATGCAGGCCAGGGCCATTGTGCTGTGTGGTGTCCCGCTGCACTTGCACTGCCTCACAATGCATGCTGGAGCTGCTGCGCTGCCGCAAGCCCCGCTGCACATGCAAGGCCTCACAGTGGAGGCCGGGCCTGCCGCGCAGCACTGTTCTGTGCTGTATTTGCACCGCCTCACAATGGAGGCCAGGGATGCCGCCCTGCGCCACGCCCCGCTTCATATGCACTGCCTCACAATGGAGGCCAGGGCCGTTGTGCTGCGTGGCGCCCCGCTGCACTTGCACTGCCTCACAATGCAGGCCAGGGCCATTGTGCTGCGTGGCGTCCCGCTGTAATTGCACTGCCTCACAATGCAGGCTGGAGCTGCTGCGCTGCCCCAAGCCCCGCTGCACATGCAAGGCCTCACAGTGGAGGCCGAGCCTGCCGCGCAGCACTTTTCTGTGCTGTATTTGCACCGCCTCACAATGGAGGCCAGGGATGCTGCCCTGCGCCACGCCCCACTGCACTTGCACTGCCTCACAATGCAGGCCAGGGCCATTGTGCTGCGTGGCGCCCCGCTGCACTTGCACTGCCTCACAATGCAGGCCAGGGCCGTTGTGCTGCGTGGCACCCCGCTGCACTTGCACTGCCTCACAATGCAGGCTGGAGCTGCTGCGCTGCCCCAAGCCCCGCTGCACATGCAAGGCCTCACAGTGGAGGCCGGGCCTGCCGCGCAGCACTGTTCTGTGCTGTATTTGCACCGCCTCACAATGGAGGCCAGGGATGCTGCCCTGCACCACGCCCCGCTTCATATGCACTGCCTCACAATGCAGGCCAGGGCCATTGTGCTGCGTGGCGCCCCGCTGCACTTGCACTGCCTCACAATGCAGGCTGGAGCTGCTGCGCTGCGTGGCACCCCGCTGCACTTGCACTGCCTCACAATGCAGGCCAGGGCCATTGTGCTGTGTGGCGTCCCGCTGCACTTGCACTGCCTCACAATGCAGGCTGGAGCTGCTGCGCTGCCCCAAGCCCCGCTGTAATTGCACCACCACACAATGGAGGCCGGGGCTGCCGCGCTGTGCTGCGCCCCTCTGCACATGCACCGCCTGACAATGGAGTCTGTGCGCGAAGCGCTGCCCTCCACCACGCTGTACTTGCACCGCCTAATAATGAAGGCCGGGCGTGCCGTGCTGCGCCGCGCCCCTCTCTACTTTCAGCGCCTGACAATGGAGTCCGGGGTCGCCGCGCTGCGCCTCGCCCGCTGCACTTCAACCACCTCACAATAGAGGCCCAGGCTGCCGCGCTGCACCGCATCGCACTGCGCCACGCTGTACTGGCACCGCCTCACAATGGAGGCCGGGGCCGCTATGCTGCGCTGCGCCCCCCTGCACTTCCAGCGCCTCACAATGCAGGCTGGGGCTGCCACGCTTTGCTGCACCCCTTGGAACTTGTATTGCCTCACAATCGCAACGGGGCCAGCCACCATGTACCACGCCCCGCTCTACTTGCAACGCCTCACAATGGAGGCCCAGCCAGCCATGCTGCGCCACGCCCCGCTGCGCATGCAACGCCTAACAGTGGAGGCCGGGCCTGCCGCACATTACTGTTCTGTGTTGTATTTGCACCGCCTCACAATGGAGGCCAGGGATGCCGCCCTGCGCCACGCCCCGCTGCACTTGCACTGCCTCACAATGCAGGCCAGGGCCGTTGTGCTGCGTGGCGCCCCGCTGCACTTGCAATGCCTCACAATGCAGGCTGGAGCTGCTGCGCTGCCCCAAGCCCCGCTGCACATGCAAGGCCTCATAGTGGAGGCCGGGCCAGCCGCGCAGCACTGTTCTGTGCTGGATTTGCACCGCCTCACAATGGAGGCCAGGGATGCCGCCCTGCGCCACGCCCCGCTTCATATGCACTGCCTCACAATGCAGGCCAGGGCCATTGTGCTGCGTGGCGCCCCGCTGCACTTGCACAGCCTCACAACGCAGGCCAGGGCCTTTGTGCTGCGTGGCGCCCCGCTGCACTTGCACTGCCTCACAATGCAGGCCAGGGCCATTGTGCTGTGTGGTGTCCCGCTGTAATTGCACTGCCTCACAATGCAGGCTGGAGCTGCTGCGATGCCCCAAGCCCCGCTGCACATGCAACGCCTCACAGTGGAGGCCGGGCCTGCCGCGCAGCACTGTTCTGTGCTGGATTTGCACCGCCTCACAATGGAGGCCAGGGATGCCGCCCTGCGCCACGCCCCGCTTCATATGCACTGCCTCACAATGCAGGCCAGGGCCATTGTGCTGCGTGGCGGCCCGCTGCACTTGCACTGCCTCACAATGCAGGCCAGGGCCGTTGTGCTGCGTGGCGCCCCGCTGCACTTGCACTGCCTCACAATGCAGGCCAGGGCCATTGTGCTGTGTGGTGTCCCGCTGTAATTGCACTGCCTCACAATGCAGGCTGGAGCTGCTGCGCTGCCCCAAGCCCCGCTGCACATGCAACGCCTCACAGTGGAGGCCGGGCCTGCCGCGCAGCACTGTTCTGTGCTGTATTTGCACCGCCTCACAATGGAGGCCAGGGATGCCGCCCTACGCCACGCCCCACTGCACTTGCACTGCCTCACAATGCAGGCCAGGGCCGTTGTGCTGCGTGGCGCCCCGCTGCACTTGCACTGCCTCACAATGCAGGCTGGAGCTGCTGCTCTGCCCCAAGCCCCGCTGCACATGCAAGGCCTCACAGTGGAGGCCGGGCCTGCCGCGCAGCACTGTTCTGTGCTGTATTTGCACCGCCTCACAATGGAGGCCAGGGATGCTGCCCTGCGCCACGCCCCGCTTCATATGCACTGCCTCACAATGCAGGCCAGGGCCATTGTGCTGCGTGGCGCCCCGCTGCACTTGCACTGCCTCACAATGCAGGCTGGAGCTGCTGCGCTGCGTGGCACCCCGCTGCACTTGCACTGCCTCACAATGCAGGCCAGGGCCATTGTGCTGTGTGGCGTCCCGCTGCACTTGCACTGCCTCACAATGCAGGCTGGAGCTGCTGCGCTGCCCCAAGCCCCGCTGTAATTGCACCACCACACAATGGAGGCCGGGGCTGCCGCGCTGTGCTGCGCCCCTCTGCACATGCACCGCCTGACAATGGAGTCTGTGCGCGAAGCGCTGCCCTCCACCACGCTGTACTTGCACCGCCTAATAATGAAGGCCGGGCGTGCCGTGCTGCGCCGCGCCCCTCTCTACTTTCAGCGCCTGACAATGGAGTCCGGGGTCGCCGCGCTGCGCCTCGCCCGCTGCACTTCAACCACCTCACAATAGAGGCCCAGGCTGCCGCGCTGCACCGCATCGCACTGCGCCACGCTGTACTGGCACCGCCTCACAATGGAGGCCGGGGCCGCTATGCTGCGCTGCGCCCCCCTGCACTTCCAGCGCCTCACAATGCAGGCTGGGGCTGCCACGCTTTGCTGCACCCCTTGGAACTTGTATTGCCTCACAATCGCAGCGGGGCCAGCCACCATGTACCACGCCCCGCTCTACTTGCAACGCCTCACAATGGAGGCCCAGCCAGCCATGCTGCGCCACGCCCCGCTGCGCATGCAACGCCTAACAGTGGAGGCCGGGCCTGCCGCACATTACTGTTCTGTGTTGTATTTGCACCGCCTCACAATGGAGGCCAGGGATGCCGCCCTGCGCCACGCCCCGCTGCACTTGCACTGCCTCACAATGCAGGCCAGGGCCGTTGTGCTGCGTGGCGCCCCGCTGCACTTGCAATGCCTCACAATGCAGGCTGGAGCTGCTGCGCTGCCCCAAGCCCCGCTGCACATGCAAGGCCTCATAGTGGAGGCCGGGCCAGCCGCGCAGCACTGTTCTGTGCTGTATTTGCACCGCCTCACAATGGAGGCCAGGGATGCCGCCCTGCGCCACGCCCCGCTTCATATGCACTGCCTCACAATGCAGGCCAGGGCCATTGTGCTGCGTGGCGCCCCGCTGCACTTGCACAGCCTCACAACGCAGGCCAGGGCCTTTGTGCTGCGTGGCGCCCCGCTGCACTTGCACTGCCTCACAATGCAGGCCAGGGCCATTGTGCTGTGTGGTGTCCCACTGTAATTGCACTGCCTCACAATGCAGGCTGGAGCTGCTGCGATGCCCCAAGCCCCGCTGCACATGCAACGCCTCACAGTGGAGGCCGGGCCTGCCGCGCAGCACTGTTCTGTGCTGGATTTGCACCGCCTCACAATGGAGGCCAGGGATGCTGCCCTGCGCCACGCCCCGCTTCATATGCACTGCCTCACAATGCAGGCCAGGGCCATTGTGCTGCGTGGCGCCCCGCTGCACTTGCACAGCCTCACAATGCAGGCCAGGGCCGTTGTGCTGCGTGGCGCCCCGCTGCACTTGCACTGCCTCACAATGCAGGCCAGGGCCATTGTGCTGTGTGGTGTCCCGCTGTAATTGCACTGCCTCACAATGCAGGCTGGAGCTGCTGCGCTGCCCCAAGCCCCGCTGCACATGCAACGCCTCACAGTGGAGGCCGGGCCTGCCGCGCAGCACTGTTCTGTGCTGTATTTGCACCGCCTCACAATGGAGGCCAGGGATGCCGCCCTACGCCACGCCCCACTGCACTTGCACTGCCTCACAATGCAGGCCAGGGCCGTTGTGCTGCGTGGCGCCCCGCTGCACTTGCACTGCCTCACAATGCAGGCCAGGGCCATTGTGCTGTGTAGTGTCCCGCTGTAATTGCACTGCCTCACAATGCAGGCTGGAGCTGCTGCGCTGCCCCAAGCCCCGCTGCACATGCAAGGCCTCACAGTGGAGGCCGGGCCAGCCGCGCAGCACTGTTCTGTGCTGTATTTGCACCGCCTCACAATGGAGGCCAGGGATGCCGCCCTGCGCCACGCCCCGCTGCACTTACACTGCCTCACAATGCAGGCCAGGGCCGTTGTGCTGCGTGGCGCCCCGCTGCACTTGCACTGCCTCACAATGCAGGCCAGGGCCATTGTGCTGTGTGGTGTCCCGCTGTAATTGCACTGCCTCACAATGCAGGCTGGAGCTGCTGCGCTGCCCCAAGCCCCGCTGCAAATGCAAGGCCTCACAGTGGAGGCTGGGCCAGCCGCGCAGCACTGTTCTGTGTTGTATTTGCACCGCCTCACAATGGAGGCCAGGGATGCCGCCCTGCGCCACGCCCCGCTGCACTTGCACTGCCTCACAATGCAGGCCAGGGCCGTTGTGCTGCGTGGCGCCACGCTGAACTTGCACTGCCTCACAATGCAGGCCAGGGCCATTGTGCTGTGTGGCGTCCCGCTGCACTTGCACTGCCTCACAATGCAGGCTGGAGCTGCTGCGCTGCCCCAAGCCCCGCTGTAATTGCACCACCACAAAATGGAGGCCGGGGCTGCCGCGCTGTGCTGCGCCCCTCTGCACATGCACCGCCTGACAATGGAGTCTGTGCGCGAAGCGCTGCGCTGCCCCACGCTGCACTTGCACCGCCTAATAATGAAGGCCGGGCGTGCCGTGCTGCACTGTTCTGTGCTGTATTTGCACCGCCTCACAATGGAGGCCAGGGATGCCGCCCTGCGCCACGCCCCGCTTCATATGCACTGCCTCACAATGCAGGCCAGGGCCATTGTGCTGCGTGGCGCCCCGCTGCACTTGCACAGCCTCACAACGCAGGCCAGGGCCGTTGTGCTGTGTGGCGCCCCGCTGCACTTGCACTGCCTCACAATGCAGGCTGGAGCTGCTGCGCTGCCCCAAGCCCCGCTGCACATGCAAGGCCTCACAGTGGAGGCCGGGCCTGCCGCGCAGCACTGTTCTGTGCTGTATTTGCACCGCCTCACAATGGAGGCCAGGGATACCGCCCTGCGCCACGCCCCGCTTCATATGCACTGCCTCACAATGCAGGCCAGGGCCGTTGTGCTGCGTGGCGCCCCGCTGCACTTGCACTGCCTCACAATGCAGGCTGGAGCTGCTGCGCTGCGTAGCACCCCGCTGCACTTGCACTGCCTCACAATACAGGCCAGGGACATTGTGCTGTGTGGCGTCCCGCTGCACTTGCACTGCCTCACAATGCAGGCTGGAGCTGCTGCGCTGCCCCAAGCCCCGCTGTAATTGCACCACCACACAATGGAGGCCGGGGCTGCCGCGCTGTGCTGCGCCCCTCTGCACATGCACCGCCTGACAATGGAGTCTGTGCGCGAAGCGCTGCGCTGCCCCACGCTGCACTTGCACCGCCACACAATGGAGGCCGGGCGTGCCGCGCTGCGCCGCGCCCCTCTCTACTTTCAGCGCCTGACAATGGAGTCCGGGGTCGCCGCGCTGCGCCTCGCCCGCTGCACTTCAACCACCTCACAATAGAGGCCCAGGCTGCCGCGCTGCACCGCATCGCACTGCGCCACGCTGTACTGGCACCGCCTGACAATGGAGGCCGGGGCCGCTATGCTGCGCTGCGCCCCCCTGCACTTCCAGCGCCTCACAATGCAGGCTGGGGCTGCCACGCTTTGCTGCACCCCTTGGAACTTGTATTGCCTCACAATCGAAGCGGGGCCAGCCACCATGTACCACGCCCCGCTCTACTTGCAACGCCTCACAATGGAGGCCCAGGCAGCCATGCTGCGCCACGCCCCGCTGCGCATGCAAGGCCTCACAGTGGAGGATGGGCCTGCCGCGCAGCACTGTTCTGTGCTGTATTTGCACCGCCTCACAATGGAGGCCAGGGATGCCGCCCGGCGCCACGCCCCGCTGCACTTACACTGCCTCACAATGCAGGCCAGGGCCGTTGTGCTGCGTGGCGCCCCGCTGCACTTGCACTGCCTCACAATGCAGGCCAGGGCCATTGTGCTGTGTGGTGTCCCGCTGTAATTGCACTGCCTCACAATGCAGGCTGGAGCTGCTGCGCTGCCCCAAGCCCCGCTGCACATGCAAGGCCTCACAGTGGAGGCCGGGCCAGCCGCGCAGCACTGTTCTGTGCTGTATTTGCACCGCCTCACAATGGAGGCCAGGGATGCCGCCCGGCGCCACGCCCCGCTGCACTTACACTGCCTCACAATGCAGGCCAGGGCCATTGTGCTGTGTGGTGTCCCGCTGTAATTGCACTGCCTCACAATGCAGGCTGGAGCTGCTGCGCTGCCCCAAGCCCCGCTGCACATGCAAGGCCTCACAGTGGAGGCCGGGCCAGCCGCGCAGCACTGTTCTGTGCTGTATTTGCACCGCCTCACAATGGAGGCCAGGGATGCCGCCCTGCGCCACGCCCCGCTTCATATGAACTGCCTCACAATGCAGGCCAGGGCCGTTGTGCTGCGTGGCGCCCCGCTGCACTTGCACTGCCTCACAATGCAGGCCAGGGCCATTGTGCTGTGTGGTGTCCCGCTGCACTTGCACTGCCTCACAATGCAGGCTGGAGCTGCTGCGCTGCCCCAAGCCCCGCTGTAATTGCACCACCACAAAATGGAGGCTGGGGCTGCCGCGCTGTGCTGCGCCCCTCTGCACATGCACCGCCTGACAATGGAGTCTGTGCGCGAAGCGCTGCGCTGCCCCTTGCTGCACTTGCACCGCCTAAAAATGAAGGCCGGGCATACCGCGCTGCGCCGCGCCCCTCTCTACTTTCAGCGCCTGACAATGGAGTCCGGGGTCGCCGTGCTGCGCCTCGCCCGCTGCACTTCAACCACCTCACAATAGAGGCCCAGGCTGCTGCGCTGCACCGCATCGCACTGCGCCACGCTGTACTGCACTGCCTGACAATGGAGGCCGGGGCCGCTATGCTACGCTGCGCCCCCCTGCACTTCCAGCGCCTCACAATGCAGGCTGGGGCTGCCACGCTTTGCTGCACCCCTTGGAACTTGTATTGCCTCACAATCGAAGCGGGGCCAGCCACCATGTACCACGCCCCGCTCTACTTGCAACGCCTCACAATGGAGGCCCAGGCAGCCGTGCTGCGCCACGCCCCGCTGCGCATGCAAGGCCTCACAGTGGAGGCCGGGCCTGCCGCGCAGCAATGTTCTGTGCTGTATTTGCACCGCCTCACAATGGAGGCCAGGGATGCCGCCCTACGCCACGCCCCGCTGCACTTGCACTGCCTCACAATGCAGGCCAGGGCCGTTGTGCTGCGTGGCGCCCCGCTGCACTTGCACTGCCTCACAATGCAGGCCAGGGCCCTTGTGCTGCGTGGCGCCCCGCTGCACTTGCACTGCCTCACAATGCAGGCCAGGGCCATTGTGCTGTGTGGCGTCCCGCTGTAATTGCACTGCCTCACAATGCAGGCTGGAGCTGCTGCGCTGCCCCAAGCCCCGCTGCACATGCAAGGCCTCACAGTGGAGGCCGGGCCAGCCGCGCAGCACTGTTCTGTGCTGTATTTGCACCGCCTCACAATGGAGGCCAGGGATGCCGCCCTGCGCCACGCCCCGCTTCATATGCACTGCCTCACAATGCAGGCCAGGGCCGTTGTGCTGCGTGGCGCCCCGCTGCACTTGCACTGCCTCACAATGCAGGCCAGGGCCTTTGTGCTGTGTGGCGTCCCGCTGCACTTGCACTGCCTCACAATGCAGGCTGGAGCTGCTGCGCTGCCCCAAGCCCCGCTGTAATTGCACCGCCACACAATGGAGGCCGGGGCTGCCGCGCTGTGCTGCGCCCCTCTGCACATGCACCGCCTGACAATGGAGTCTGTGCGCGAAGCACTGCGCTGCCCCTTGCTGCACTTGCACCGCCTAATAATGAAGGCCGGGCGTGCCGCGCTGCGCCGCGCCCCTTCTCTACTTTCAGCGCCTGACAATGGAGTCCGGGGTCGCCGCGCTGCGCCTCGCCCGCTGCACTTCAACCACCTCACAATAGAGGCCCAGGCTGCCGCGCTGCACCGCATCGCACTGCGCCACGCTGTACTGGCACCGCCTCACAATGGAGGCCGGGGCCGCTATGCTGCGCTGCGCCCCCCTGCACTTCCAGCGCCTCACAATGCAGGCTGGGGCTGCCACGCTTTGCTGCACCCCTTGGAACTTGTATTGCCTCACAATCGAAGCGGGGCCAGCCACCATGTGCCACGCCCCGCTCTACTTGCAACGCCTCACAATGGAGGCCCAGGCAGCCATGCTGCGCCACGCCCCGCTGCGCATGCAACGCCTCACAGTGGAGGATGGGCCTGCCGCGCAGCACTGTTCTGTGTTGTATTTGCACCGCCTCACAATGGAGGCCAGGGATGCCGCCCGGCGCCACGCCCCGCTGCACTTACACTGCCTCACAATGCAGGCCAGGGCCATTGTGCTGTGTGGTGTCCCGCTGTAATTGCACTGCCTCACAATGCAGGCTGGAGCTGCTGCGCTGCCCCAAGCCCCGCTGCACATGCAAGGCCTCACAGTGGAGGCCGGGCCAGCCGCGCAGCACTGTTCTGTGCTGTATTTGCACCGCCTCACAATGGAGGCCAGGGATGCCGCCCTGCGCCACGCCCCGCTTCATATGAACTGCCTCACAATGCAGGCCAGGGCCGTTGTGCTGCGTGGCGCCCCGCTGCACTTGCACTGCCTCACAATGCAGGCCAGGGCCATTGTGCTGTGTGGTGTCCCGCTGCACTTGCACTGCCTCACAATGCAGGCTGGAGCTGCTGCGCTGCCCCAAGCCCCGCTGTAATTGCACCACCACAAAATGGAGGCTGGGGCTGCCGCGCTGTGCTGCACCCCTCTGCACATGCACCGCCTGACAATGGAGTCTGTGCGCGAAGCGCTGCGCTGCCCCTTGCTGCACTTGCACCGCCTAAAAATGAAGGCCGGGCATACCGCGCTGCGCCGCGCCCCTCTCTACTTTCAGCGCCTGACAATGGAGTCCGGGGTCGCCGTGCTGCGCCTCGCCCGCTGCACTTCAACCACCTCACAATAGAGGCCCAGGCTGCTGCGCTGCACCGCATCGCACTGCGCCACGCTGTACTGGCACTGCCTGACAATGGAGGCCGGGGCCGCTATGCTACGCTGCGCCCCCCTGCACTTCCAGCGCCTCACAATGCAGGCTGGGGCTGCCACGCTTTGCTGCACCCCTTGGAACTTGTATTGCCTCACAATCGAAGCGGGGCCAGCCACCATGTACCACGCCCCGCTCTACTTGCAACGCCTCACAATGGAGGCCCAGGCAGCCGTGCTGCGCCACGCCCCGCTGCGCATGCAAGGCCTCACAGTGGAGGCCGGGCCTGCCGCGCAGCACTGTTCTGTGCTGTATTTGCACCGCCTCACAATGGAGGCCAGGGATGCCGCCCTACGCCACGCCCCGCTGCACTTGCACTGCCTCACAATGCAGGCCAGGGCCGTTGTGCTGCGTGGCGCCCCGCTGCACTTGCACTGCCTCACAATGCAGGCCAGGGCCCTTGTGCTGCGTGGCGCCCCGCTGCACTTGCACTGCCTCACAATGCAGGCCAGGGCCATTGTGCTGTGTGGCGTCCCGCTGTAATTGCACTGCCTCACAATGCAGGCTGGAGCTGCTGCGCTGCCCCAAGCCCCGCTGCACATGCAAGGCCTCACAGTGGAGGCCGGGCCAGCCGCGCAGCACTGTTCTGTGCTGTATTTGCACCGCCTCACAATGGAGGCCAGGGATGCCGCCCTGCGCCACGCCCCGCTTCATATGCACTGCCTCACAATGCAGGCCAGGGCCGTTGTGCTGCGTGGCGCCCCGCTGCACTTGCACTGCCTCACAATGCAGGCCAGGGCCTTTGTGCTGTGTGGCGTCCCGCTGCACTTGCACTGCCTCACAATGCAGGCTGGAGCTGCTGCGCTGCCCCAAGCCCCGCTGTAATTGCACCGCCACACAATGGAGGCCGGGGCTGCCGCGCTGTGCTGCGCCCCTCTGCACATGCACCACCTGACAATGGAGTCTGTGCGCGAAGCACTGCGCTGCCCCTTGCTGCACTTGCACCGCCTAATAATGAAGGCCGGGCGTGCCGCGCTGCGCCGCGCCCCTTCTCTACTTTCAGCGCCTGACAATGGAGTCCGGGGTCGCCGCGCTGCGCCTCGCCCGCTGCACTTCAACCACCTCACAATAGAGGCCCAGGCTGCCGTGCTGCACCGCATCGCACTGCGCCACGCTGTACTGGCACCGCCTCACAATGGAGGCCGGGGCCGCTATGCTGCGCTGCGCCCCCCTGCACTTCCAGCGCCTCACAATGCAGGCTGGGGCTGCCACGCTGTGCCGCACCCCTTAGAACTTGTATTGCCTCACAATCGAAGCGGGGCCAGCCACCATGTGACACGCCCTGCTCTACTTGCAACGCCTCACAATGGAGGCCCAGGCAGCCGTGCTGCGCCACGCCCCGCTGCACATGCAAGGCCTCACAGTGGAGGCCGGGCCTGCCGCGCAGCGCTGTTCTGTGCTGTATTTGCACCGCCTCACAATGGAGGCCAGGGATGCCGCCCTGTGCCACGCCCCGCTGCACTTGCACTGCCTCACAATGCAGGCCAGGGCCGTTGTGCTGCGTGGCACCCCGCTGCACTTGCACTGCCTCACAATGCAGGCCAGGGCCATTGTGCTGTGTGGCGTCCCGCTGCACTTGCACTGCCTCACAATGCAGGCTGGAGCTGCTGCGCTGCCCCAAGCCCTGCTGCGCATGCAACACCTCACAGTGGAGGCCGGGCCAGCCGCGCAGCACTGTTCTGTGCTGTATTTGCACCGCCTCACAATGGAGGCCAGGGATGCCGCCCTGCGCCACGCCCCGCTTCATATGCACTGCCTCACAATGCAGGCCAGGGCCGTTGTGCTGCGTGGCGCCCCGCTGCACTTGCACTGCCTCACAATGCAGGCCAGGGCCTTTGTGCTGTGTGGCGTCCCGCTGCACTTGCACTGCCTCACAATGCAGGCTGGAGCTGCTGCGCTGCCCCAAGCCCCGCTGCACATGCAAGGCCTCACAGTGGAGGCCGGGCCAGCCTCGCAGCACTGTTCTGTGCTGTATTTGCACCGCCTCACAATGGAGGCCCAGGCAGCCGTGCTACGCTACGCCCCGCTGCGCATGCAACGCCTCACAATGCAGGCCAGGGCCGTTGTGCTGCGTGGCGCCCCGCTGCACTTGCACTGCCTCACAATGCAGGCCAGGGCCTTTGTGCTGTGTGGCGTCCCGCTGCACTTGCACTGCCTCACAATGCAGGCTGGAGCTGCTGCGCTGCCCCAAGCCCCGCTGTAATTGCACCACCACACAATGGAGGCCGGGGCTGCCGCGCTGTGCTGCGCCCCTCTGCACATGCACCGCCTGACAATGGAGTCTGTGCGCGAAGCACTGCGCTGCCCCTTGCTGCACTTGCACCGCCTAATAATGAAGGCCGGGCGTGCCGCGCTGCGCCGCGCCCCTTCTCTACTTTCAGCGCCTGACAATGGAGTCCGGGGTCGCCGCGCTGCGCCTCGCCCGCTGCACTTCAACCACCTCACAATAGAGGCCCAGGCTGCCGTGCTGCACCGCATCGCACTGCGCCACGCTGTACTGGCACCGCCTCACAATGGAGGCCGGGGCCGCTATGCTGCGCTGCGCCCCCCTGCACTTCCAGCGCCTCACAATGCAGGCTGGGGCTGCCACGCTGTGCCGCACCCCTTAGAACTTGTATTGCCTCACAATCGAAGCGGGGCCAGCCACCATGTGACACGCCCCACTCTACTTGCAACGCCTCACAATGGAGGCCCAGCCAGCCGTGCTGCGCCACGCCCCGCTGCGCATGCAAGGCCTCACAGTGGAGGCCGGGCCTGCCGCGCAGCGCTGTTCTGTGCTGTATTTGCACCGCCTCACAATGGAGGCCAGGGATGCCGCCCTGTGCCACGCCCCGCTGCACTTGCACTGCCTCACAATGCAGGCCAGGGCCGTTGTGCTGCGTGGCACCCCGCTGCACTTGCACTGCCTCACAATGCAGGCCAGGGCCATTGTGTTTTGTGGTGCCCCGCTGCACTTGCACTGCCTCACAATGCAGGCTGGAGCTGCTGCGCTGCCCCAAGCCCTGCTGCGCATGCAACGCCTCACAGTGGAGGCCGGGCCAGCCGCGCAGCACTGTTCTGTGCTGTATTTGCACCGCCTCACAATGGAGGCCAGGGATGCCGCCCTGCGCCACGCCCCGCTTCATATGCACTGCCTCACAATGCAGGCCAGGGCCGTTGTGCTGCGTGGCGCCCTGCTGCACTTGCACTGCCTCACAATGCAGGCCAGGGCCTTTGTGCTGTGTGGCGTCCCGCTGCACTTGCACTGCCTCACAATGCAGGCTGGAGCTGCTGCGCTGCCCCAAGCCCTGCTGCGCATGCAACGCCTCACAGTGGAGGCCGGGCCAGCCGCGCAGCACTGTTCTGTGCTGTATTTGCACCGCCTCACAATGGAGGCCAGGGATGCCGCCCTGCGCCACGCCCCGCTTCATATGCACTGCCTCACAATGCAGGCCAGGGCCGTTGTGCTGCGTGGCGCCCCGCTGCACTTGCACTGCCTCACAATGCAGGCCAGGGCCTTTGTGCTGTGTGGCGTCCCGCTGCACTTGCACTGCCTCACAATGCAGGCTGGAGCTGCTGCGCTGCCCCAAGCCCCGCTGCACATGCAAGGCCTCACAGTGGAGGCCGGGCCAGCCGCGCAGCACTGTTCTGTGCTGTATTTGCACCGCCTCACAATGGAGGCCCAGGCAGCCGTGCTACGCTACGCCCCGCTGCGCATGCAACGCCTCACAATGCAGGCCAGGGCCGTTGTGCTGCGTGGCGCCCCGCTGCACTTGCACTGCCTCACAATGCAGGCCAGGGCCATTGTGCTGTGTGGTGTCCCGCTGCACTTGCACTGCCTCACAATTCAGGCTGGAGCTGCTGCGCTGCCCCAAGCCCCGCTGTAATTGCACCGCCACACAATGGAGGCCGGGGCTGCCGCGCTGTGCTGCGCCCCTCTGCACATGCACCGCCTGACAATGGAGTCTGTGCGCAAAGCGCTGCGCTGCGCCACGCTGCACTTGCACCGCCTAATAATGAAGGCCGGGCGTGCCGCGCTGCGCCGCGCCCTTCTCTACTTTCAGCGCCTGATAATGGAGTCCGGGGTCGCCGCGCTGCGCGTCGCCCGCTGCACTTCAACCACCTCACAATAGAGGCCAAGGCTGCCGCGCTGCACCGCATCGCATTGCGCCACGCTGTACTGGCACCGCCTCACAATGGAGGCCGGGGCCGCTATGCTGCGCTGCGCCCCCCTGCACTTCCAGCGCCTCACAATGCAGGCTGGGGCTGCCACGCTTTGCTGCACCCCTTGGAACTTGTATTGCCTCACAATCGAACTGGGGCCAGCCACCACGTGCCACGCCCCGCTCTACTTGCAACGCCTCACAATGGAGGCCCAGGCAGCCATGCTGCGCCACGCCCCGCTGCGCATGCAACGCCTCACAGTGGAGGATGGACCTGCCGCGCAGCACTGTTCTGTGTTGTATTTGCACCGCCTCACAATGGAGGCCAGGGATGCCGCCCTGCGCCACGCCCCGCTGCACTTGCACTGCCTCACAATGCAGGCCAGGGCCGTTGTGCTGCGTGGCGCCCCGCTGCACTTGCACTGCCTCACAATGCAGGCCAGGGCCATTGTGCTGCGTGGCGCCCCGCTGCACTTGCACTGCCTCACAATGCAGGCCAGGGCCATTGTGCTGTGTGGTGTCCCGCTGTAATTGCACTGCCTCACAATGCAGGCTGGAGCTGCTGCGCTGCCCCAAGCCCCGCTGCACATGCAAGGCCTCACAGTGGAGGCCGGGCCAGCCGCGCAGCACTGTTCTGTGCTGTATTTGCACCGCCTCACAATGGAGGCCAGGGATGCCGCCCTGCGCCACGCCCCGCTTCATATGCACTGCCTCACAATGCAGGCCAGGGCCGTTGTGCTGCGTGGTGCCCCGCTGCACTTGCACTGCCTCACAATGCAGGCCAGGGCCTTTGTGCTGTGTGGCGTCCCGCTGCACTTGCACTGCCTCACAATGCAGGCTGGAGCTGCTGCGCTGCCCCAAGCCCCGCTGTAATTGCACCACCAAACAATGGAGGCCGGGGCTGCCGCGCTGTGCTGCGCCCCTCTGCACATGCACCGCCTGACAATGGAGTCTGTGCGCGAAGCACTGCGCTGCCCCTTGCTGCACTTGCACCGCCTAATAATGAAGGCCGGGCGTGCCGCGCTGCTCCGCGCCCCTTCTCTACTTTCAGCGCCTGACAATGGAGTCCGGGGTCGCCGCGCTGCGCCTCGCCCGCTGCACTTCAACCACCTCACAATAGAGGCCCAGGCTGCCGTGCTGCACCGCATCGCACTGCGCCACGCTGTACTGGCACCGCCTCACAATGGAGGCCGGGGCCGCTATGCTGCGCTGCGCCCCCCTGCACTTCCAGCGCCTCACAATGCAGGCTGGGGCTGCCACGCTGTGCCGCACCCCTTAGAACTTGTATTGCCTCACAATCGAAGCGGGGCCAGCCACCATGTGACACGCCCTGCTCTACTTGCAACGCCTCACAATGGAGGCCCAGGCAGCCGTGCTGCGCCACGCCCCGCTGCGCATGCAAGGCCTCACAGTGGAGGCCGGGCCTGCCGCGCAGCGCTGTTCTGTGCTGTATTTGCACCGCCTCACAATGGAGGCCAGGGATGCCGCCCTGTGCCACGCCCCGCTGCACTTGCACTGCCTCACAATGCAGGCCAGGGCCGTTGTGCTGCGTGGCACCCCGCTGCACTTGCACTGCCTCACAATGCAGGCCAGGGCCATTGTGCTGTGTGGCGTCCCGCTGCACTTGCACTGCCTCACAATGCAGGCTGGAGCTGCTGCGCTGCCCCAAGCCCTGCTGCGCATGCAACGCCTCACAGTGGAGGCCGGGCCAGCCGCGCAGCACTGTTCTGTGCTGTATTTGCACCGCCTCACAATGGAGGCCAGGGATGCCGCCCTGCGCCACGCCCCGCTTCATATGCACTGCCTCACAATGCAGGCCAGGGCCGTTGTGCTGCGTGGCGCCCCGCTGCACTTGCACTGCCTCACAATGCAGGCCAGGGCCTTTGTGCTGTGTGGCGTCCCGCTGCACTTGCACTGCCTCACAATGCAGGCTGGAGCTGCTGCGCTGCCCCAAGCCCTGCTGCGCATGCAACGCCTCACAGTGGAGGCCGGGCCAGCCGCGCAGCACTGTTCTGTGCTGTATTTGCACCGCCTCACAATGGAGGCCAGGGATGCCGCCCTGCGCCACGCCCCGCTTCATATGCACTGCCTCACAATGCAGGCCAGGGCCGTTGTGCTGCGTGGCGCCCCGCTGCACTTGCACTGCCTCACAATGCAGGCCAGGGCCTTTGTGCTGTGTGGCGTCCCGCTGCACTTGCACTGCCTCACAATGCAGGCTGGAGCTGCTGCGCTGCCCCAAGCCCTGCTGCGCATGCAATGCCTCACAGTGGAGGCCGGGCCAGCCGCGCAGCACTGTTCTGTGCTGTATTTGCACCGCCTCACAATGGAGGCCCAGGCAGCCGTGCTGCGCCACGCCCCGCTGCGCATGCAACGCCTCACAATGCAGGCCAGGGCCGTTGTGCTGCGTGGCGCCCCGCTGCACTTGCACTGCCTCACAATGCAGGCCAGGGCCATTGTGCTGTGTGGTGTCCCGCTGCACTTGCACTGCCTCACAATTCAGGCTGGAGCTGCTGCGCTGCCCCAAGCCCCGCTGTAATTGCACCGCCACACAATGGAGGCCGGGGCTGCCGCGCTGTGCTGCGCCCCTCTGCACATGCACCGCCTGACAATGGAGTCTGTGCGCAAAGCGCTGCGCTGCGCCACGCTGCACTTGCACCGCCTAATAATGAAGGCCGGGCGTGCCGCGCTGCGCCGCGCCCTTCTCTACTTTCAGCGCCTGACAATGGAGTCCGGGGTCGCCGCGCTGCGCGTCGCCCGCTGCACTTCAACCACCTCACAATAGAGGCCAAGGCTGCCGCGCTGCACCGCATCGCATTGCGCCACGCTGTACTGGCACCGCCTCACAATGGAGGCCGGGGCCGCTATGCTGCGCTGCGCCCCCCTGCACTTCCAGCGCCTCACAATGCAGGCTGGGGCTGCCACGCTTTGCTGCACCCCTTGGAACTTGTATTGCCTCACAATCGAACTGGGGCCAGCCACCACGTGCCACGCCCCGCTCTACTTGCAACGCCTCACAATGGAGGCCCAGGCAGCCATGCTGCGCCACGCCCCGCTGCGCATGCAACGCCTCACAGTGGAGGATGGACCTGCCGCGCAGCACTGTTCTGTGTTGTATTTGCACCGCCTCACAATGGAGGCCAGGGATGCCGCCCTGCGCCACGCCCCGCTGCACTTGCACTGCCTCACAATGCAGGCCAGGGCCGTTGTGCTGCGTGGCGCCCCGCTGCACTTGCACTGCCTCACAATGCAGGCCAGGGCCATTGTGCTGCGTGGCGCCCCGCTGCACTTGCACTGCCTCACAATGCAGGCCAGGGCCATTGTGCTGTGTGGTGTCCCGCTGTAATTGCACTGCCTCACAATGCAGGCTGGAGCTGCTGCGCTGCCCCAAGCCCCGCTGCACATGCAAGGCCTCACAGTGGAGGCCGGGCCAGCCGCGCAGCACTGTTCTGTGCTGTATTTGCACCGCCTCACAATGGAGGCCAGGGATGCCGCCCTGCGCCACGCCCCGCTTCATATGCACTGCCTCACAATGCAGGCCAGGGCCGTTGTGCTGCGTGGTGCCCCGCTGCACTTGCACTGCCTCACAATGCAGGCCAGGGCCTTTGTGCTGTGTGGCGTCCCGCTGCACTTGCACTGCCTCACAATGCAGGCTGGAGCTGCTGCGCTGCCCCAAGCCCCGCTGTAATTGCACCACCAAACAATGGAGGCCGGGGCTGCCGCGCTGTGCTGCGCCCCTCTGCACATGCACCGCCTGACAATGGAGTCTGTGCGCGAAGCACTGCGCTGCCCCTTGCTGCACTTGCACCGCCTAATAATGAAGGCCGGGCGTGCCGCGCTGCGCCGCGCCCCTTCTCTACTTTCAGCGCCTGACAATGGAGTCCGGGGTCGCCGCGCTGCGCCTCGCCCGCTGCACTTCAACCACCTCACAATAGAGGCCCAGGCTGCCGTGCTGCACCGCATCGCACTGCGCCACGCTGTACTGGCACCGCCTCACAATGGAGGCCGGGGCCGCTATGCTGCGCTGCGCCCCCCTGCACTTCCAGCGCCTCACAATGCAGGCTGGGGCTGCCACGCTGTGCCGCACCCCTTAGAACTTGTATTGCCTCACAATCGAAGCGGGGCCAGCCACCATGTGACACGCCCTGCTCTACTTGCAACGCCTCACAATGGAGGCCCAGGCAGCCGTGCTGCGCCACGCCCCGCTGCGCATGCAAGGCCTCACAGTGGAGGCCGGGCCTGCCGCGCAGCGCTGTTCTGTGCTGTATTTGCACCGCCTCACAATGGAGGCCAGGGATGCCGCCCTGTGCCACGCCCCGCTGCACTTGCACTGCCTCACAATGCAGGCCAGGGCCGTTGTGCTGCGTGGCACCCCGCTGCACTTGCACTGCCTCACAATGCAGGCCAGGGCCATTGTGCTGTGTGGCGTCCCGTTGCACTTGCACTGCCTCACAATGCAGGCTGGAGCTGCTGCGCTGCCCCAAGCCCTGCTGCGCATGCAACGCCTCACAGTGGAGGCCGGGCCAGCCGCGCAGCACTGTTCTGTGCTGTATTTGCACCGCCTCACAATGGAGGCCAGGGATGCCGCCCTGCGCCACGCCCCGCTTCATATGCACTGCCTCACAATGCAGGCCAGGGCCGTTGTGCTGCGTGGCGCCCCGCTGCACTTGCACTGCCTCACAATGCAGGCCAGGGCCTTTGTGCTGTGTGGCGTCCCGCTGCACTTGCACTGCCTCACAATGCAGGCTGGAGCTGCTGCGCTGCCCCAAGCCCCGCTGTAATTGCACCGCCACACAATGGAGGCCGGGGCTGCCGCGCTGTGCTGCGCCCCTCTGCACATGCACCGCCTGACAATGGAGTCTGTGCGCAAAGCGCTGCGCTGCGCCACGCTGCACTTGCACCGCCTAATAATGAAGGCCGGGCGTGCCGCGCTGCGCCGCGCCCTTCTCTACTTTCAGCGCCTGACAATGGAGTCCGGGGTCGCCGCGCTGCGCGTCGCCCGCTGCACTTCAACCACCTCACAATAGAGGCCAAGGCTGCCGCGCTGCACCGCATCGCATTGCGCCACGCTGTACTGGCACCGCCTCACAATGGAGGCCGGGGCCGCTATGCTGCGCTGCGCCCCCCTGCACTTCCAGCGCCTCACAATGCAGGCTGGGGCTGCCACGCTTTGCTGCACCCCTTGGAACTTGTATTGCCTCACAATCGAAGTGGGGCCAGCCACCACGTGCCACGCCCCGCTCTACTTGCAACGCCTCACAATGGAGGCCCAGGCAGCCGTGCTGCGCCACGCCCCGCTGCGCATGCAAGGCCTCACAGTAGAGGCCGGGCCTGCCGCGCAGCACTGTTCTGTGCTGTATTTGTACCGCCTCACAATGGAGGCCAGGGATGCCGCCCTGCGCCACGCCCCGCTGCACTTGCACTGCCTCACAATGCAGGCCAGGGCCTTTGTGCTGTGTGGCGTCCCGCTGCACTTGCACTGCCTCACAATGCAGGCTGGAGCTGCTGCTCTGCCCCAAGCCCCGCTGTACATGCAAGGCCTCACAGTGGAGGCCGGGCCAGCCGCGCAGCACTGTTCTGTGCTGTATTTGCACCGCCTCACAATGGAGGCCAGGGATGCCGCCCTGCGCCACGCCCCGCTTCATATGCACCGCCTCACAATGCAGGCCAGGGCCGTTGTGCTGCGTGGCGCCCCGCTGCACTTGCACTGCCTCACAATGCAGGCCAGGGCCTTTGTGCTGCGTGGCACCCCGCTGCACTTGCACTGCCTCACAATGCAGGCTGGAGCTGCTGCGCTGCCCCAAGCCCCGCTGCACATGCAAGGCCTCACAGTGGAGGCCGGGCCTGCCGCGCAGCACTGTTCTGTGCTGTATTTGCACCGCCTCACAATGGAGGCCAGGGATGCCGCCCTGCGCCACGCCCCGCTGCACTTGCACTGCCTCACAATGCAGGCCAGGGCCGTTGTGCTGCGTGGCGCCCCGCTGCACTTGCACTGCCTCACAATGCAGGCCAGGGCCGTTGTGCTGCGTGGCGCCCCGCTGCACTTGCACTGCCTCACAATGTAGGACAGGGCCATTGTGCTGCGTGGCGTCCCGCTGCACTTGCACTGCCTCACAATGCAGGCGAGGGCCATTGTGCTGCGTGGCACCCCGCTGCACTTGCACTGCCTCACAATGCAGGCTGGAGCTGCTGCGCTGCCCCAAGCCCCGCTGTAATTGCACCGCCACACAATGGAGGCCGGGGCTGCCGCGCTGTGCTGCGCCCCTCTGCACATGCACCGCCTGACAATGGAGTCTGTGCCCGAAGCGCTGCGCTGCGCCACGCTGCACTTGCACTGCCTAATAATGAAGGCCGGGCGTGCCGCTCTGTGCCGCGCCCCTCTCTACTTTCAGCGCCTGACAATGGAGTCCGGGGTCGCCGCGCTGCGCCTCGCCCGCTGCACTTCAACCACCTCACAATAGAGGCCAAGGCTGCCGCGCTGCACCGCATCGCACTGCGCCACGCTGTACTGGCACCGCCTCACAATGGAGGCCGGAGCCGCTATGCTGTGCTGAGACCCCCTGCACTTCCAGCGCCTCACAATGCAGGCTGGGGCTGCCACGCTGTGCCGCACCCCTTAGAAATTGTATTGCCTCACAATCGAAGCGGGGCCAGCCGTCATGTGCCACGCCCCACTCTACTTGCAACGCCTCACAATGGAGGCCCAGCCAGCCGTGCTGCGCCACGCCCCGCTGCACATGCAACGCCTCACAGTGGAGGCCGGGCCTGCCGCGCAGCACTGTTCTGTGCTGTACTTGCACCGCCTCACAATGGAGGCCAGGGATGCCGCCCTGCGCCACGCCCCGCTGCACTTGCACTGCCTCACAATGCAGGCCAGGGCCGTTGTGGTGCGTGGCGCCCCGCTGCACTTGCACTGCCTCACAATGCAGGCCAGGGCCGTTGTGCTGCGTGGCGCCCCGCTGCACTTGCACTGCCTCACAATGCAGGCTGGAGCTGCTGCGCTGCCCCAAGCCCCGCTGTAATTGCACCGCCACACAATGGAGGCCGGGGCTGCCGCGCTGTGCTGCGCCCCTCTGCACATGCACCCCCTGACAATGGAGTCTGTGCGCAAAGCGCTGCGCTGCGCCACGCTGCACTTGCACCGCCTAATAATGAAGGCCGGGCGTGCCGCTCTGCGCCGCGCCCCTCTCTACTTTCAGCGCCTGACAATGGAGTCCGGGGTCGCCGCGCTGCGCCTCGCCCGCTGCACTTCAACCACCTCACAATAGAGGCCAAGGCTGCCGCGCTGCACCGCATCGCACTGCGCCACGCTGTACTGGCACCGCCTCACAATGGAGACCGGGGCCAATATGCTGTGCTGCGCCCCCCTGCACTTCCAGCGCCTCACAATGCAGGCTGGGGCTGCCACGCTGTGCCGCACCCCTTAGAACTTGTATTGCCTCACAATCGAAGCGGGGCCAGCCGCCATGTGCCACGCCCCACTCTACTTGCAACGCCTCACAATGGAGGCCCAGCCAGCCGTGCTGCGCCACGCCCCGCTGCGCATGCAACGCCTCACAGTGGAGGCCGGGCCTGCCGCGCAGCACTGTTCTGTGCTGTATTTGCACCGCGTCACAATGGAGGCCAGGGATGCCGCCCTGCGCCACGCCCCGCTGCACTTGCACTGCCTCACAATGCAGGCCAGGGCCGTTGTGCTGCGTGACGCCCTGCTGCACTTGCACTGCCTCACAATGCAGGCCTGGGCCATTGTGCTGCGTGGCGCCCCGCTGCACTTGCACTGCCTCACAATGCAGGCTGGAGCTGCTGCGCTGCCCCAAGCCCCGCTGTAATTGCACCGCCACACAATGGAGGCCGGGGCTGCCGCGCTGTGCTGCGCCCCTCTGCACATGCACCGCCTGACAATGGAGTCTGTGCGCGAAGCCCTGCGCTGCCCCACGCTGCACTTGCACCGCCTAATAATGAAGGCCGGGCGTGCCGCGCTGCGCCGCGCCCTTCTCTACTTTCAGCGCCTGACAATGGAGTCCGGGGTCGCCGCGCTGCGCGTCGCCCGCTGCACTTCAACCACCTCACAATAGAGGTTAAGGCTGCCGCGCTGCACCGCATCGCATTGCGCCACGCTGTACTGGCACCGCCTCACAATGGAGGCCGGGGCCGCTATGCTGCGCTGCGCCCCCCTGCACTTCCAGCGCCTCACAATGCAGGCTGGGGCTGCCACGCTTTGCTGCACCCCTTGGAACTTGTATTGCCTCACAATCGAAGTGGGGCCAGCCACCACGTGCCACGCCCCGCTCTACTTGCAACGCCTCACAATGGAGGCCCAGGCAGCCGTGCTGCGCCACGCCCCGCTGCGCATGCAAGGCCTCACAGTAGAGGCCGGGCCTGCCGCGCAGCACTGTTCTGTGCTGTATTTGTACCGCCTCACAATGGAGGCCAGGGATGCCGCCCTGCGCCACGCCCCGCTGCACTTGCACTGCCTCACAATGCAGGCCAGGGCCTTTGTGCTGTGTGGCGTCCCGCTGCACTTGCACTGCCTCACAATGCAGGCTGGAGCTGCTGCTCTGCCCCAAGCCCCGCTGTACATGCAAGGCCTCACAGTGGAGGCCGGGCCAGCCGCGCAGCACTGTTCTGTGCTGTATTTGCTCCGCCTCACAATGGAGGCCAGGGATGCCGCCCTGCGCCACGCCCCGCTTCATATGCACCGCCTCACAATGCAGGCCAGGGCCGTTGTGCTGCGTGGCGCCCCGCTGCACTTGCACTGCCTCACAATGCAGGCCAGGGCCTTTGTGCTGCGTGGCACCCCGCTGCACTTGCACTGCCTCACAATGCAGGCTGGAGCTGCTGCGCTGCCCCAAGCCCCGCTGCACATGCAAGGCCTCACAGTGGAGGCCGGGCCTGCCGCGCAGCACTGTTCTGTGCTGTATTTGCACCGCCTCACAATGGAGGCCAGGGATGCCGCCCTGCGCCACGCCCCGCTGCACTTGCACTGCCTCACAATGCAGGCCAGGGCCGTTGTGCTGCGTGGCGCCCCGCTGCACTTGCACTGCCTCACAATGCAGGCCAGGGCCGTTGTGCTGCGTGGTGCCCCGCTGCACTTGCACTGCCTCACAATGCAGGCCAGGGCCATTGTGCTGCGTGGCGTCCCGCTGCACTTGCACTGCCTCACAATGCAGGCGAGGGCCATTGTGCTGCGTGGCACCCCGCTGCACTTGCACTGCCTCACAATGCAGGCTGGAGCTGCTGCGCTGCCCCAAGCCCCGCTGTAATTGCACCGCCACACAATGGAGGCCGGGGCTGCCGCGCTGTGCTGCGCCCCTCTGCACATGCACCGCCTGACAATGGAGTCTGTGCCCGAAGCGCTGCGCTGCGCCACGCTGCACTTGCACCGCCTAATAATGAAGGCCGGGCGTGCCGCGCTGCGCCGCGCCCCTCTCTACTTTCAGCGCCTGACAATGGAGTCCGGGGTCGCCGCGCTGCGCCTCGCCCGCTGCACTTCAACCACCTCACAATAGAGGCCAAGGCTGCCGCGCTGCACCGCATCGCACTGCGCCACGCTGTACTGGCACCGCCTCACAATGGAGGCCGGAGCCGCTATGCTGTGCTGAGCCCCCCTGCACTTCCAGCGCCTCACAATGCAGGCTGGGGCTGCCACGCTGTGCCGCACCCCTTAGAAATTGTATTGCCTCACAATCGAAGCGGGGCCAGCCGTCATGTGCCACGCCCCACTCTACTTGCAACGCCTCACAATGGAGGCCCAGCCAGCCGTGCTGCGCCACGCCCCGCTGCACATGCAAGGCCTCACAGTGGAGGCCGGGCCTGCCGCGCAGCACTGTTCTGTGCTGTACTTGCACCGCCTCACAATGGAGGCCAGGGATGCCGCCCTGCGCCACGCCCCGCTGCACTTGCACTGCCTCACAATGCAGGCCAGGGCCGTTGTGCTGCGTGGCGCCCCGCTACACTTGCACTGCCTCACAATGCAGGCCAGGGCCGTTGTGCTGCGTGGCGCCCCGCTGCACTTGCACTGCCTCACAATGCAGGCTGGAGCTGCTGCGCTGCCCCAAGCCCCGCTGTAATTGCACCGCCACACAATGGAGGCCGGGGCTGCCGCGCTGTGCTGCGCCCCTCTGCACATGCACCCCCTGACAATGGAGTCTGTGCGCGAAGCCCTGCGCTGCGCCACGCTGCACTTGCACCGCCTAATAATGAAGGCCGGGCGTGCCGCTCTGCGCCGCGCCCCTCTCTACTTTCAGCGCCTGACAATGGAGTCCGGGGTCGCCGCGCTGCGCCTCGCGCGCTGCACTACAACCACCTCACAATAGAGGCCCAGGCTGCCGCGCTGCACCGCATCGCACTGCGCCACGCTGTACTGGCACCGCCTCACAATGGAGACCGGGGCCACTATGCTGTGCTGCGCCCCCCTGCACTTCCAGCGCCTCACAATGCAGGCTGGGGCTGCCACGCTGTGCCGCACCCCTTAGAACTTGTATTGCCTCACAATCGAAGCGGGGCCAGCCGCCATGTGCCACGCCCCACTCTACTTGCAACGCCTCACAATGGAGGCCCAGGCAGCCGTGCTGCGCCACGCCCCGCTGCGCATGCAACGCCTCATAATGGAGGCCGGGCCTGCCGTGCAGCACTGTTCTGTGCTGTATTTGCACCGCCTCACAATGGAGGCCAGGGATGCCACCCTGCGCCACGCCCCGCTGCACTTGCACTGCCTCATAATGCAGGCCAGGGCCGTTGTGCTGCGTGGCGCCCCGCTGCACTTGCACTGCCTCACAATGCAGGCCAGGGTCATTGTGCTGCGTGGCGCCCCGCTGCACTTGCACTGCCTCACAATGCAGGCTGGAGCTGCTGCGCTGCCCCAAGCCCCGCTGTAATTGCACTGCCACACAATGGAGGCCGGGGCTGCCGCGCTGTGCTGCGCCCCTCTGCACATGCACCCCCTGACAATGGAGTCTGTGCGCAAAGCGCTGCGCTGCGCCACGCTGCACTTGCACCGCCTAATAATGAAGGCCGGGCGTGCCGTGCTGCGCCGCGCCCCTCTCTACTTTCAGCGCCTGACAATGGAGTCCGGGGCTGCCGCGCTGCGCCTCGCCCGCTGCACTTCAACCACCTCACAATAGAGGCCCAGGCTGCCGCGCTGCACCGCATCGCACTGCGCCACGCTGTACTGGCACCGCCTCACAATGGAGGCCGGGGCCGCTATGCTGCGCTGCGCCCCCCTGCACTTCCAGCGCCTGACAATGCAGGCTGGGGCTTCCACGCTGTGCCGCACCCCTTAGAACTTGTATTGCCTCACAATCGAAGCGGGGCCAGCCGCCATGTGCCACGCCCCACTCTACTTGCAACACCTCACAATGGAGGCCCAGGCAGCCGTGCTGCGCCACGCCCCGCTGCGCATGCAACGCCTCACAGTGGTGGCCGGGCCTGCCGCGCAGCACTGTTCTGTGCTGTATTTGCACCGCCTCACAATGGAGGCCAGGGATGCCGCCCTGTGCCATGCCCCGCTGCACTTGCACTGCCTCACAATGCAGGCTGGAGCTGCTGCGCTGCCCCAAGCCCCGCTGTAATTGCACCGCCACACAATGGAGGCCGGGGCTGCCGCGCTGTGCTGCGCCCCTCTGCACATGCACCGCCTGACAATGGAGTCTGTGCGCGAAGCGCTGCGCTGCCCCACGCTGCACTTGCACCGCCTAATAATGAAGGCCGGGCGTGCCGCTCTGCGCCGCGCCCCTCTCAACTTTCAGCGCCTGACAATGGAGTCCGGGGTCGCCGCGCTGCGCCTCGCCCGCTGCACTTCAACCACCTCACAATAGAGGCCCAGGCTGCCGCGCTGCACCGCATCGCACTGCGCCACGCTGTACTGGCACCGCCTCACAATGGAGGCCGGGGCCGCTATGCTGCGCTGCGCCCCCCTGCACTTCCAGCGCCTGACAATGCAGGCTGGGGCTTCCACGCTGTGCCGCACCCCTTAGAACTTGTATTGCCTCACAATCGAAGCGGGGCCAGCCGCCATGTGCCACGCCCCACTCTACTTGCAACACCTCACAATGGAGGCCCAGGCAGCCGTGCTGCGCCACGCCCCGCTGCGCATGCAACGCCTCACAGTGGTGGCCGGGCCTGCCGCGCAGCACTGTTCTGTGCTGTATTTGCACCGCCTCACAATGGAGGCCAGGGATGCCGCCCTGTGCCATGCCCCGCTGCACTTGCACTGCCTCACAATGCAGGCTGGAGCTGCTGCGCTGCCCCAAGCCCCGCTGTAATTGCACCGCCACACAATGGAGGCCGGGGCTGCCGCGCTGTGCTGCGCCCCTCTGCACATGCACCGCCTGACAATGGAGTCTGTGCGCGAAGCGCTGCGCTGCCCCACGCTGCACTTGCACCGCCTAATAATGAAGGCCGGGCATGCCGCTCTGCGCCGCGCCCCTCTCAACTTTCAGCGCCTGACAATGGAGTCCGGGGTCGCCGCGCTGCACCTCGCCCGCTGCACTTCAACCACCTCACAATAGAGGCCCAGGCTGCCGCGCTGCACCGCATCGCACTGCGCCACGCTGTACTGGCACCGCCTCACAATGGAGGCCGGGGCCGCTATGCTGTGCTGCGCCCCCCTGCACTTCCAGCGCCTCAAAATGCAGGCTGGGGCTGCCACGCTGTGCCGCACCCCTTAGAACTTGTATTGCCTCACAATCGAAGCGGGGCCAGCCGCCATGTGCCACGCCCCGCTCTACTTGCAACGCCTCACAATGGAGGCCCAGGCAGCCGTGCTGCGCCACGCCCCGCTGCGCATGCAAGGCCTCACAGTGGAGGCCGGGCCTGCCGCGCAGCACTGTTCTGTGCTGTATTTGCACCGCCTCACAATGGAGGCCAGGGATGCCGCCCTGTGCCATGCCCCGCTGCACTTGCACTGCCTCATAATGCAGGCCAGGACCATTGTGCTGCGTGACGCCCTGCTGCACTTGCACTGCCTCACAATGCAGGCTGGAGCTGCTGCGCTGCCCCAAGCCGCGCTGTAATTGCACCGCCACACAATGGAGGCCGGGGCTGCCGCGCTGTGCTGCGCCCCTCTGCACATGCACCGCCTGACAATGGAGTCTGTGCGCAAAGCGCTGCGCTGCGCCACGCTGCACTTGCACCGCCTAAAAAAGAAGGCCGGGCGTGCCGCGCTGCGCCGCGCCCCTCTCTACTTTCAGCGCCTGACAATGGAGTCCGGGGTCGCCGCGCTGCGCCTCGCCCGCTGCACTTCAACCACCTCACAATAGAGGCCCAGGCTGCCGCGCTGCACCGCATCGCACTGCGCCATGCTGTACTGGCACCGCCTCACAATGGAGGCCGGAGCCGCTATGCTGCGCTGCGCCCCCCTGCACTTCCAGCGCCTCACAATGCAGGCTGGGGCTGCCACGCTGTGCCGCACCCCTTAGAACTTGTATTGCCTCACAATCGAAGCGGGGCCAGCCGCCATGTGCCACGCCCCACTCTACTTGCAACGCCTCACAATGGAGGCCCAGGCAGCCGTGCTGCGCCACGCCCCGCTGCGCATGCAAGGCCTCACAGTAGAGGCCGGGCCTGCCGCGCAGCACTGTTCTGTGCTGTATTTGTACCGCCTCACAATGGAGGCCAGGGATGCCGCCCTGCGCCACGCCCCGCTGCACTTGCACTGCCTCACAATGCAGGCCAGGGCCTTTGTGCTGTGTGGCGTCCCGCTGCACTTGCACTGCCTCACAATGCAGGCTGGAGCTGCTGCTCTGCCCCAAGCCCCGCTGTACATGCAAGGCCTCACAGTGGAGGCCGGGCCAGCCGCGCAGCACTGTTCTGTGCTGTATTTGCTCCGCCTCACAATGGAGGCCAGGGATGCCGCCCTGCGCCACGCCCCGCTTCATATGCACCGCCTCACAATGCAGGCCAGGGCCGTTGTGCTGCGTGGCGCCCCGCTGCACTTGCACTGCCTCACAATGCAGGCCAGGGCCTTTGTGCTGCGTGGCACCCCGCTGCACTTGCACTGCCTCACAATGCAGGCTGGAGCTGCTGCGCTGCCCCAAGCCCCGCTGCACATGCAAGGCCTCACAGTGGAGGCCGGGCCTGCCGCGCAGCACTGTTCTGTGCTGTATTTGCACCGCCTCACAATGGAGGCCAGGGATGCCGCCCTGCGCCACGCCCCGCTGCACTTGCACTGCCTCACAATGCAGGCCAGGGCCGTTGTGCTGCGTGGCGCCCCGCTGCACTTGCACTGCCTCACAATGCAGGCCAGGGCCGTTGTGCTGCGTGGTGCCCCGCTGCACTTGCACTGCCTCACAATGTAGGCCAGGGCCATTGTGCTGCGTGGCGTCCCGCTGCACTTGCACTGCCTCACAATGCAGGCGAGGGCCATTGTGCTGCGTGGCACCCCGCTGCACTTGCACTGCCTCACAATGCAGGCTGGAGCTGCTGCGCTGCCCCAAGCCCCGCTGTAATTGCACCGCCACACAATGGAGGCCGGGGCTGCCGCGCTGTGCTGCGCCCCTCTGCACATGCACCGCCTGACAATGGAGTCTGTGCCCGAAGCGCTGCGCTGCGCCACGCTGCACTTGCACCGCCTAATAATGAAGGCCGGGCGTGCCGCGCTGCGCCGCGCCCCTCTCTACTTTCAGCGCCTGACAATGGAGTCCGGGGTCGCCGCGCTGCGCCTCGCCCGCTGCACTTCAACCACCTCACAATAGAGGCCAAGGCTGCCGCGCTGCACCGCATCGCACTGCGCCACGCTGTACTGGCACCGCCTCACAATGGAGGCCGGAGCCGCTATGCTGTGCTGAGCCCCCCTGCACTTCCAGCGCCTCAAAATGCAGGCTGGGGCTGCCACGCTGTGCCGCACCCCTTAGAAATTGTATTGCCTCACAATCGAAGCGGGGCCAGCCGTCATGTGCCACGCCCCACTCTACTTGCAACGCCTCACAATGGAGGCCCAGCCAGCCGTGCTGCGCCACGCCCCGCTGCACATGCAAGGCCTCACAGTGGAGGCCGGGCCTGCCGCGCAGCACTGTTCTGTGCTGTACTTGCACCGCCTCACAATGGAGGCCAGGGATGCCGCCCTGCGCCACGCCCCGCTGCACTTGCACTGCCTCACAATGCAGGCCAGGGCCGTTGTGCTGCGTGGCGCCCCGCTGCACTTGCACTGCCTCACAATGCAGGCCAGGGCCGTTGTGCTGCGTGGCGCCCCGCTGCACTTGCACTGCCTCACAATGCAGGCTGGAGCTGCTGCGCTGCCCCAAGCCCCGCTGTAATTGCACCGCCACACAATGGAGGCCGGGGCTGCCGCGCTGTGCTGCGCCCCTCTGCACATGCACCCCCTGACAATGGAGTCTGTGCGCAAAGCGCTGCGCTGCGCCATGCTGCACTTGCACCGCCTAATAATGAAGGCCGGGCGTGCCGCGCTGCGCCGCGCCCCTCTCTACTTTCAGCGCCTGACAATGGAGTCCGGGGTCGCCGCGCTGCGCCTCGCCCGCTGCACTTCAACCACCTCACAATAGAGGCCAAGGCTGCCGCGCTGCACCGCATCGCACTGCGCCACGCTGTACTGGCACCGCCTCACAATGGAGACCGGGGCCAATATGCTGTGCTGCGCCCCCCTGCACTTCCAGCGCCTCACAATGCAGGCTGGGGCTGCCACGCTGTGCCGCACCCCTTAGAACTTGCATTGCCTCACAATCGAAGCGGGGCCAGCCGCCATGTGCCACGCCCCACTCTACTTGCAACGCCTCACAATGGAGGCCCAGCCAGCCGTGCTGCGCCACGCCCCGCTGCGCATGCAAGGCCTCACAGTGGAGGCCGGGCCTGCCGCGCAGCACTGTTCTGTGCTGTATTTGCACCGCGTCACAATGGAGGCCAGGGATGCCGCCCTGCGCCACGCCCCGCTGCACTTGCACTGCCTCACAATGCAGGCCAGGGCCGTTGTGCTGCGTGACGCCCTGCTGCACTTGCACTGCCTCACAATGCAGGCCAGGGCCATTGTGCTGCGTGGCGCCCCGCTGCACTTGCACTGCCTCACAATGCAGGCTGGAGCTGCTGCGCTGCCCCAAGCCCCGCTGTAATTGCACCGCCACACAATGGAGGCCGGGGATGCCGCGCTGTGCTGCGCCCCTCTGCACATGCACCGCCTGACAATGGAGTCTGTGCGCGAAGCCCTGCGCTGCGCCACGCTGCACTTGCACCGCCTAATAATGAAGGCCGGGCGTGCCGCTCTGCGCCGCGCCCCTCTCTACTTTCAGCGCCTGACAATGGAGTCCGGGGTCGCCGCGCTGCGCCTCGCGCGCTGCACTACAACCACCTCACAATAGAGGCCCAGGCTGCCGCGCTGCACCGCATCGCACTGCGCCACGCTGTACTGGCACCGCCTCACAATGGAGACCGGGGCCACTATGCTGTGCTGCGCCCCCCTGCACTTCCAGCGCCTCACAATGCAGGCTGGGGCTGCCACGCTGTGCCGCACCCCTTAGAACTTGTATTGCCTCACAATCGAAGCGGGGCCAGCCGCCATGTGCCACGCCCCACTCTACTTGCAACGCCTCACAATGGAGGCCCAGGCAGCCGTGCTGCGCCACGCCCCGCTGCGCATGCAACGCCTCATAATGGAGGCCGGGCCTGCCGTGCAGCACTGTTCTGTGCTGTATTTGCACCGCCTCACAATGGAGGCCAGGGATGCCGCCCTGCGCCACGCCCCACTGCACTTGCACTGCCTCATAATGCAGGCCAGGGCCGTTGTGCTGCGTGGCGCCCCGCTGCACTTGCACTGCCTCACAATGCAGGCCAGGGTCATTGTGCTGCGTGGCGCCCCGCTGCACTTGCACTGCCTCACAATGCAGGCTGGAGCTGCTGCGCTGCCCCAAGCCCCGCTGTAATTGCACTGCCACACAATGGAGGCCGGGGCTGCCGCGCTGTGCTGCGCCCCTCTGCACATGCACCCCCTGACAATGGAGTCTGTGCGCAAAGCGCTGCGCTGCGCCACGCTGCACTTGCACCGCCTAATAATGAAGGCCGGGCGTGCCGTGCTGCGCCGCGCCCCTCTCTACTTTCAGCGCCTGACAATGGAGTCCGGGGTCGCCGCGCTGCGCCTCGCCCGCTGCACTTCAACCACCTCACAATAGAGGCCCAGGCTGCCGCGCTGCACCGCATCGCACTGCGCCACGCTGTACTGGCACCGCCTCACAATGGAGGCCGGGGCCGCTATGCTGCGCTGCGCCCCCCTGCACTTCCAGCGCCTGACAATGCAGGCTGGGGCTTCCACGCTGTGCCGCACCCCTTAGAACTTGTATTGCCTCACAATCGAAGCGGGGCCAGCCGCCATGTGCCACGCCCCACTCTACTTGCAACACCTCACAATGGAGGCCCAGGCAGCCGTGCTGCGCCACGCCCCGCTGCGCATGCAACGCCTCACAGTGGTGGCCGGGCCTGCCGCGCAGCACTGTTCTGTGCTGTATTTGCACCGCCTCACAATGGAGGCCAGGGATGCCGCCCTGTGCCATGCCCCGCTGCACTTGCACTGCCTCACAATGCAGGCTGGAGCTGCTGCGCTGCCCCAAGCCCCGCTGTAATTGCACCGCCACACAATGGAGGCCGGGGCTGCCGCGCTGTGCTGCGCCCCTCTGCACATGCACCGCCTGACAATGGAGTCTGTGCGCGAAGCGCTGCGCTGCCCCACGCTGCACTTGCACCGCCTAATAATGAAGGCCGGGCGTGCCGCTCTGCGCCGCGCCCCTCTCAACTTTCAGCGCCTGACAATGGAGTCCGGGGTCGCCGCGCTGCGCCTCGCCCGCTGCACTTCAACCACCTCACAATAGAGGCCCAGGCTGCCGCGCTGCACCGCATCGCACTGCGCCACGCTGTACTGGCACCGCCTCACAATGGAGGCCGGGGCCGCTATGCTGCGCTGCGCCCCCCTGCACTTCCAGCGCCTGACAATGCAGGCTGGGGCTTCCACGCTGTGCCGCACCCCTTAGAACTTGTATTGCCTCACAATCGAAGCGGGGCCAGCCGCCATGTGCCACGCCCCACTCTACTTGCAACACCTCACAATGGAGGCCCAGGCAGCCGTGCTGCGCCACGCCCCGCTGCGCATGCAACGCCTCACAGTGGTGGCCGGGCCTGCCGCGCAGCACTGTTCTGTGCTGTATTTGCACCGCCTCACAATGGAGGCCAGGGATGCCGCCCTGTGCCATGCCCCGCTGCACTTGCACTGCCTCACAATGCAGGCTGGAGCTGCTGCGCTGCCCCAAGCCCCGCTGTAATTGCACCGCCACACAATGGAGGCCGGGGCTGCCGCGCTGTGCTGCGCCCCTCTGCACATGCACCGCCTGACAATGGAGTCTGTGCGCGAAGCGCTGCGCTGCCCCACGCTGCACTTGCACCGCCTAATAATGAAGGCCGGGCGTGCCGCTCTGCGCCGCGCCCCTCTCAACTTTCAGCGCCTGACAATGGAGTCCGGGGTCGCCGCGCTGCACCTCGCCCGCTGCACTTCAACCACCTCACAATAGAGGCCCAGGCTGCCGCGCTGCACCGCATCGCACTGCGCCACGCTGTACTGGCACCGCCTCACAATGGAGGCCGGGGCCGCTATGCTGTGCTGCGCCCCCCTGCACTTCCAGCGCCTCAAAATGCAGGCTGGGGCTGCCACGCTGTGCCGCACCCCTTAGAACTTGTATTGCCTCACAATCGAAGCGGGGCCAGCCGCCATGTGCCACGCCCCGCTCTACTTGCAACGCCTCACAATGGAGGCCCAGGCAGCCGTGCTGCGCCACGCCCCGCTGCGCATGCAAGGCCTCACAGTGGAGGCCGGGCCTGCCGCGCAGCACTGTTCTGTGCTGTATTTGCACCGCCTCACAATGGAGGCCAGGGATGCCGCCCTGTGCCATGCCCCGCTGCACTTGCACTGCCTCATAATGCAGGCCAGGACCATTGTGCTGCGTGACGCCCTGCTGCACTTGCACTGCCTCACAATGCAGGCTGGAGCTGCTGCGCTGCCCCAAGCCGCGCTGTAATTGCACCGCCACACAATGGAGGCCGGGGCTGCCGCGCTGTGCTGCGCCCCTCTGCACATGCACCGCCTGACAATGGAGTCTGTGCGCAAAGCGCTGCGCTGCGCCACGCTGCACTTGCACCGCATAATAAAGAAGGCCGGGCGTGCCGCGCTGCGCCGCGCCCCTCTCTACTTTCAGCGCCTGACAATGGAGTCCGGGGTCGCCGCGCTGCGCCTCGCCCGCTGCACTTCAACCACCTCACAATAGAGGCCCAGGCTGCCGCGCTGCACCGCATCGCACTGCGCCATGCTGTACTGGCACCGCCTCACAATGGAGGCCGGAGCCGCTATGCTGCGCTGCGCCCCCCTGCACTTCCAGCGCCTCACAATGCAGGCTGGGGCTGCCACGCTGTGCCGCACCCCTTAGAACTTGTATTGCCTCACAATCGAAGCGGGGCCAGCCGCCATGTGCCACGCCCCACTCTACTTGCAACGCCTCACAAT
Organism: Grus americana; assembly: GCF_028858705.1. NCBI lineage: Eukaryota > Metazoa > Chordata > Aves > Gruiformes > Gruidae > Grus > Grus americana. The sequence goes on along the minus strand of NW_026561851.1, from coordinate 28,643 downwards.
GGAGGCCCAGGCAGCCGTGCTGCGCCACGCCCCGCTGCGCATGCAACGCCTCATAATGGAGGCCGGGCCTGCCGTGCAGCACTGTTCTGTGCTGTATTTGCACCGCCTCACAATGGAGGCCAGGGATGCCGCCCTGCGCCACGCCCCGCTGCACTTGCACTGCCTCATAATGCAGGCCAGGGCCGTTGTGCTGCGTGGCGCCCCGCTGCACTTGCACTGCCTCACAATGCAGGCCAGGGTCATTGTGCTGCGTGGCGCCCCGCTGCACTTGCACTGCCTCACAATGCAGGCTGGAGCTGCTGCGCTGCCCCAAGCCCCGCTGTAATTGCACTGCCACACAATGGAGGCCGGGGCTGCCGCGCTGTGCTGCGCCCCTCTGCACATGCACCCCCTGACAATGGAGTCTGTGCGCAAAGCGCTGCGCTGCGCCACGCTGCACTTGCACCGCCTAATAATGAAGGCCGGGCGTGCCGTGCTGCGCCGCGCCCCTCTCTACTTTCAGCGCCTGACAATGGAGTCCGGGGTCGCCGCGCTGCGCCTCGCCCGCTGCACTTCAACCACCTCACAATAGAGGCCCAGGCTGCCGCGCTGCACCGCATCGCACTGCGCCACGCTGTACTGGCACCGCCTCACAATGGAGGCCGGGGCCGCTATGCTGCGCTGCGCCCCCCTGCACTTCCAGCGCCTGACAATGCAGGCTGGGGCTTCCACGCTGTGCCGCACCCCTTAGAACTTGTATTGCCTCACAATCGAAGCGGGGCCAGCCGCCATGTGCCACGCCCCACTCTACTTGCAACACCTCACAATGGAGGCCCAGGCAGCCGTGCTGCGCCACGCCCCGCTGCGCATGCAACGCCTCACAGTGGTGGCCGGGCCTGCCGCGCAGCACTGTTCTGTGCTGTATTTGCACCGCCTCACAATGGAGGCCAGGGATGCCGCCCTGTGCCATGCCCCGCTGCACTTGCACTGCCTCACAATGCAGGCTGGAGCTGCTGCGCTGCCCCAAGCCCCGCTGTAATTGCACCGCCACACAATGGAGGCCGGGGCTGCCGCGCTGTGCTGCGCCCCTCTGCACATGCACCGCCTGACAATGGAGTCTGTGCGCGAAGCGCTGCGCTGCGCCACGCTGCACTTGCACCGCCTAATAATGAAGGCCGGGCGTGCCGCTCTGCGCCGCGCCCCTCTCAACTTTCAGCGCCTGACAATGGAGTCCGGGGTCGCCGCGCTGCGCCTCGCCCGCTGCACTTCAACCACCTCACAATAGAGGCCCAGGCTGCCGCGCTGCACCGCATCGCACTGCGCCACGCTGTACTGGCACCGCCTCACAATGGAGGCCGGGGCCGCTATGCTGCGCTGCGCCCCCCTGCACTTCCAGCGCCTGACAATGCAGGCTGGGGCTTCCACGCTGTGCCGCACCCCTTAGAACTTGTATTGCCTCACAATCGAAGCGGGGCCAGCCGCCATGTGCCACGCCCCACTCTACTTGCAACACCTCACAATGGAGGCCCAGGCAGCCGTGCTGCGCCACGCCCCGCTGCGCATGCAACGCCTCACAGTGGTGGCCGGGCCTGCCGCGCAGCACTGTTCTGTGCTGTATTTGCACCGCCTCACAATGGAGGCCAGGGATGCCGCCCTGTGCCATGCCCCGCTGCACTTGCACTGCCTCACAATGCAGGCTGGAGCTGCTGCGCTGCCCCAAGCCCCGCTGTAATTGCACCGCCACACAATGGAGGCCGGGGCTGCCGCGCTGTGCTGCGCCCCTCTGCACATGCACCGCCTGACAATGGAGTCTGTGCGCGAAGCGCTGCGCTGCCCCACGCTGCACTTGCACCGCCTAATAATGAAGGCCGGGCGTGCCGCTCTGCGCCGCGCCCCTCTCAACTTTCAGCGCCTGACAATGGAGTCCGGGGTCGCCGCGCTGCACCTCGCCCGCTGCACTTCAACCACCTCACAATAGAGGCCCAGGCTGCCGCGCTGCACCGCATCGCACTGCGCCACGCTGTACTGGCACCGCCTCACAATGGAGGCCGGGGCCGCTATGCTGTGCTGCGCCCCCCTGCACTTCCAGCGCCTCAAAATGCAGGCTGGGGCTGCCACGCTGTGCCGCACCCCTTAGAACTTGTATTGCCTCACAATCGAAGCGGGGCCAGCCGCCATGTGCCACGCCCCGCTCTACTTGCAACGCCTCACAATGGAGGCCCAGGCAGCCGTGCTGCGCCACGCCCCGCTGCGCATGCAAGGCCTCACAGTGGAGGCCGGGCCTGCCGCGCAGCACTGTTCTGTGCTGTATTTGCACCGCCTCACAATGGAGGCCAGGGATGCCGCCCTGTGCCATGCCCCGCTGCACTTGCACTGCCTCATAATGCAGGCCAGGACCATTGTGCTGCGTGACGCCCTGCTGCACTTGCACTGCCTCACAATGCAGGCTGGAGCTGCTGCGCTGCCCCAAGCCGCGCTGTAATTGCACCGCCACACAATGGAGGCCGGGGCTGCCGCGCTGTGCTGCGCCCCTCTGCACATGCACCGCCTGACAATGGAGTCTGTGCGCAAAGCGCTGCGCTGCGCCACGCTGCACTTGCACCGCATAATAAAGAAGGCCGGGCGTGCCGCGCTGCGCCGCGCCCCTCTCTACTTTCAGCGCCTGACAATGGAGTCCGGGGTCGCCGCGCTGCGCCTCGCCCGCTGCACTTCAACCACCTCACAATAGAGGCCCAGGCTGCCGCGCTGCACCGCATCGCACTGCGCCATGCTGTACTGGCACCGCCTCACAATGGAGGCCGGAGCCGCTATGCTGCGCTGCGCCCCCCTGCACTTCCAGCGCCTCACAATGCAGGCTGGGGCTGCCACGCTGTGCCGCACCCCTTGGAACTTGTATTGCCTCACAATCGAAGCGGGGCCAGCCGCCATGTGCCACGCCCCACTCTACTTGCAACGCCTCACAATGGAGGCCCAGCCAGCCGTGCTGCGCCACGCCCCGCTGCACATGCAACGCCTCACAGTGGAGGCCGGGCCTGCCGACAGCACTGTTCTGTGCTGTATTTGCACCGCCTCACAATGGAGGCCAGGGATGCCGCCCTGCGCCATGCCCCGCTGCACTTGCACTGCCTCACAATGCAGGCCAGAGCCGTTGAGCTGCGTGGCGCCCCGCTGCACTTGCACTGCCTCACAATGCAGGCCAGGGCCATTGTGCTGTGTGGCGTCCCGCTGCACTTGCACTGCCTCACAATGCAGGCTGGAGCTGCTGCGCTGCCCCAAGCCCCGCTGTAATTGCACCACCACACAATGGAGGCCGGGGCTGCCGCGCTGTGCTGCGCCCCTCTGCACATGCACCGCCTGACAATGGAGTCTGTGCGCGAAGCGCTGCGCTGTGCCACGCTGCACTTGCACCGCCTAATAATGAAGGCCGGGCGTGCCGCGCTGCGCCGCGCCCCTCTCTACTTTCAGCGCCTGACAATGGAGTCCGGGGTCGCCGCGCTGCGCCTCGCCCGCTGCACTTCAACCACCTCACAATAGAGGCCCAGGCTGCCGCGCTGCACCGCATCGCACTGCGCCATGCTGTACTGGCACCGCCTCACAATGGAGGCCGGGGCCGCTATGCTGTGCTGCGCCCCCCTGCACTTCCAGCGCCTCACAATGCAGGCTGGGGCTGCCACGCTGTGCCGCACCCCTTAGAACTTGTATTGCCTCACAATCGAAGCGGGGCCAGCCGCCATGTGCCACGCCCCACTCTACTTGCAACACCTCACAATGGAGGCCCAGGCAGCCGTGCTGCGCCACGCCCCGCTGCACATGCAACGCCTCACAGTGGAGGCCGGGCCTGCCGCGCAGCACTGTTCTGTGCTGTATTTGCACCGCCTCACAATGGAGGCCAGGGATGCCGCCCTGTGCCATGCCCCGCTGCACTTGCACTGCCTCATAATGCAGGCCAGGGCCATTGTGCTGCGTGACGCCCTGCTGCACTTGCACTGCCTCACAATGCAGGCCAGGGCCATTGTGCTGCGTGGCGCCCCGCTGCACTTGCACTGCCTCACAATGCAGGCTGGAGCTCCTGCGCTGCCCCAAGCCCCGCTGTAATTGCACCACCACACAATGGAGGCCGGGGCTGCCGCGCTGTGCTGCGCCCCTCTGCACATGCACCGCCTGACAATGGAGTCTGTGCGCGAAGCGCTGCGCTGTGCCACGCTGCACTTGCACCGCCTAATAATGAAGGCCGGGCGTGCCGCGCTGCGCCGCGCCCCTCTCTACTTTCAGCGCCTGACAATGGAGTCCGGGGTCGCCGCGCTGCGCCTCGCCCGCTGCACTTCAACCACCTCACAATAGAGGCCCAGGCTGCCGCGCTGCACCGCATCGCACTGCGCCACGCTGTACTGGCACCGCCTCACAATGGAGGCCGGAGCCGCTATGCTGCGCTGCGCCCCCCTGCACTTCCAGCGCCTCACAATGCAGGCTGGGGCTGCCACGCTGTGCCGCACCCCTTAGAACTTGTATTGCCTCACAATCGAAGCGGGGCCAGCCACCATGTGCCACGCCCCGCTCTACTTGCAACGCCTCACAATGGAGGCCCAGGCAGCCGTGCTGCGCCACGCCCCGCTGCGCATGCAAGGCCTCATAATGGAGGCCGGGCCTGCCGTGCAGCACTGTTCTGTGCTGTATTTGCACCGCCTCACAATGGAGGCCAGGGATGCCGCCCTGTGCCATGCCCCGCTGCACTTGCACTGCCTCATAATGCAGGCCAGGACCATTGTGCTGCGTGACGCCCTGCTGCACTTGCACTGCCTCACAATGCAGGCTGGAGCTGCTGCGCTGCCCCAAGCCCCGCTGTAATTGCACCGCCACACAATGGAGGCCGGGGCTGCCGCGCTGTGCTGCGCCCCTCTGCACATGCACCGCCTGACAATGGAGTCTGTGCGCAAAGCGCTGCGCTGCGCCACGCTGCACCTGCACCGCATAATAAAGAAGGCCGGGCGTGCCGCTCTGCGCCGCGCCCCTCTCTACTTTCAGCGCCTGACAATGGAGTCCGGGGTCGCCGCGCTGCGCCTCGCCCGCTGCACTTCAACCACCTCACAATAGAGGCCCAGGCTGCCGCGCTGCACCGCATCACACTGCGCCACGCTGTACTGGCACCGCCTCACAATGGAGGCCGGGGCCGCTATGCTGTGCTGCGCCCCCCTGCACTTCCAGCGCCTCACAATGCAGGCTGGGGCTGCCACGCTGTGCCGCACCCCTTAGAACTTGTATTGCCTCACAATCGAAGCGGGGCCAGCCGCCATGTGCCACGCCCCGCTCTACTTGCAACGCCTCACAATGGAGGCCCAGGCAGCCGTGCTGCGCCACGCCCCGCTGCACATGCAAGACCTCACAGTGGAGGCCGGGCCTGCCGCGCAGCACTGTTCTGTGCTGTACTTGCACCGCCTCACAATGGAGGCCAGGGATGCCGCCCTGCGCCACGCCCCGCTGCACTTGCACTGCCTCACAATGCAGGCCAGGGCCGTTGTGCTGCGTGGCGCCCCGCTGCACTTGCACTGCCTCACAATGCAGGCCAGGGCCGTTGTGCTGCGTGGCGCCCCGCTGCACTTGCACTGCCTCACAATGCAGGCTGGAGCTGCTGCGCTGCCCCAAGCCCCGCTGTAATTGCACCGCCACACAATGGAGGCCGGGGCTGCCGCGCTGTGCTGCGCCCCTCTGCACATGCACCCCCTGACAATGGAGTCTGTGCGCAAAGCGCTGCGCTGCGCCACGCTGCACTTGCACCGCCTAATAATGAAGGCCGGGCGTGCCGTGCTGCGCCGCGCCCTTCTCTACTTTCAGCGCCTGACAATGGAGTCCAGGGTCGCCGCGCTGCGCGTCGCCCGCTGCACTTCAACCACCTCACAATAGAGGCCAAGGCTGCCGCGCTGCACCGCATCGCATTGCGCCACGCTGTACTGGCACCGCCTCACAATGGAGGCCGGGGCCGCTATGCTGCGCTGCGCCCCCCTGCACTTCCAGCGCCTCACAATGCAGGCTGGGGCTGCCACGCTTTGCTGCACCCCTTGGAACTTGTATTGCCTCACAATCGAAGTGGGGCCAGCCACCACGTGCCACGCCCCGCTCTACTTGCAACGCCTCACAATGGAGGCCCAGGCAGCCGTGCTGCGCCACGCCCCGCTGCGCATGCAAGGCCTCACAGTAGAGGCCGGGCCTGCCGCGCAGCACTGTTCTGTGCTGTATTTGTACCGCCTCACAATGGAGGCCAGGGATGCCGCCCTGCGCCACGCCCCGCTGCACTTGCACTGCCTCACAATGCAGGCCAGGGCCATTGTGCTGTGTGGCGTCCCGCTGCACTTGCACTGCCTCACAATGCAGGCTGGAGCTGCTGCTCTGCCCCAAGCCCCGCTGTACATGCAAGGCCTCACAGTGGAGGCCGGGCCAGCCGCGCAGCACTGTTCTGTGCTGTATTTGCTCCGCCTCACAATGGAGGCCAGGGATGCCGCCCTGCGCCACGCCCCGCTTCATATGCACCGCCTCACAATGCAGGCCAGGGCCGTTGTGCTGCGTGGCGCCCCGCTGCACTTGCACTGCCTCACAATGCAGGCCAGGGCCTTTGTGCTGCGTGGCACCCCGCTGCACTTGCACTGCCTCACAATGCAGGCTGGAGCTGCTGCGCTGCCCCAAGCCCCGCTGCACATGCAAGGCCTCACAGTGGAGGCCGGGCCTGCCGCGCAGCACTGTTCTGTGCTGTATTTGCACCGCCTCACAATGGAGGCCAGGGATGCCGCCCTGCGCCACGCCCCGCTGCACTTGCACTGCCTCACAATGCAGGCCAGGGCCGTTGTGCTGCGTGGCGCCCCGCTGCACTTGCACTGCCTCACAATGCAGGCCAGGGCCGTTGTGCTGCGTGGTGCCCCGCTGCACTTGCACTGCCTCACAATGTAGGCCAGGGCCATTGTGCTGCGTGGCGTCCCGCTGCACTTGCACTGCCTCACAATGCAGGCGAGGGCCATTGTGCTGCGTGGCACCCCGCTGCACTTGCACTGCCTCACAATGCAGGCTGGAGCTGCTGCGCTGCCCCAAGCCCCGCTGTAATTGCACCGCCACACAATGGAGGCCGGGGCTGCCGCGCTGTGCTGCGCCCCTCTGCACATGCACCGCCTGACAATGGAGTCTGTGCCCGAAGCGCTGCGCTGCGCCACGCTGCACTTGCACCGCCTAATAATGAAGGCCGGGCGTGCCGTGCTGCGCCGCGCCCCTCTCTACTTTCAGCGCCTGACAATGGAGTCCGGGGTCGCCGCGCTGCGCCTCGCCCGCTGCACTTCAACCACCTCACAATAGAGGCCAAGGCTGCCGCGCTGCACCGCATCGCACTGCGCCACGCTGTACTGGCACCGCCTCACAATGGAGGCCGGAGCCGCTATGCTGTGCTGAGCCCCCCTGCACTTCCAGCGCCTCACAATGCAGGCTGGGGCTGCCACGCTGTGCCGCACCCCTTAGAAATTGTATTGCCTCACAATCGAAGCGGGGCCAGCCGTCATGTGCCACGCCCCACTCTACTTGCAACGCCTCACAATGGAGGCCCAGCCAGCCGTGCTGCGCCACGCCCCGCTGCACATGCAACGCCTCACAGTGGAGGCCGGGCCTGCCGCGCAGCACTGTTCTGTGCTGTACTTGCACCGCCTCACAATGGAGGCCAGGGATGCCGCCCTGCGCCACGCCCCGCTGCACTTGCACTGCCTCACAATGCAGGCCAGGGCCGTTGTGCTGCGTGGCACCCCGCTGCACTTGCACTGCCTCACAATGCAGGCCAGGGCCGTTGTGCTGCGTGGCGCCCCGCTGCACTTGCACTGCCTCACAATGCAGGCTGGAGCTGCTGCGCTGCCCCAAGCCGCGCTGTAATTGCACCGCCACACAATGGAGGCCGGGGCTGCCGCGCTGTGCTGCGCCCCTCTGCACATGCACCGCCTGACAATGGAGTCTGTGCGCAAAGCGCTGCGCTGCGCCACGCTGCACTTGCACCGCCTAATAATGAAGGCCGGGCGTGCCGCTCTGCGCCGCGCCCCTCTCTACTTTCAGCGCCTGACAATGGAGTCCGGGGTCGCCGCGCTGCGCCTCGCCCGCTGCACTTCAACCACCTCACAATAGAGGCCAAGGCTGCCGCGCTGCACCGCATCGCACTGCGCCACGCTGTACTGGCACCGCCTCACAATGGAGACCGGGGCCAATATGCTGTGCTGCGCCCCCCTGCACTTCCAGCGCCTCACAATGCAGGCTGGGGCTGCCACGCTGTGCCGCACCCCTTAGAACTTGTATTGCCTCACAATCGAAGCGGGGCCAGCCGCCATGTGCCACGCCCCACTCTACTTGCAACGCCTCACAATGGAGGCCCAGCCAGCCGTGCTGCACCACGCCCCGCTGCGCATGCAACGCCTCACAGTGGAGGCCGGGCCTGCCGCGCAGCACTGTTCTGTGCTGTATTTGCACCGCGTCACAATGGAGGCCAGGGATGCCGCCCTGCGCCACGCCCCGCTGCACTTGCACTGCCTCACAATGCAGGCCAGGGCCGTTGTGCTGCGTGACGCCCTGCTGCACTTGCACTGCCTCACAATGCAGGCCTGGGCCATTGTGCTGCGTGGCGCCCCGCTGCACTTGCACTGCCTCACAATGCAGGCTGGAGCTGCTGCGCTGCCCCAAGCCCCGCTGTAATTGCACCGCCACACAATGGAGGCCGGGGATGCCGCGCTGTGCTGCGCCCCTCTGCACATGCACCGCCTGACAATGGAGTCTGTGCGCGAAGCCCTGCGCTGCCCCACGCTGCACTTGCACCGCCTAATAATGAAGGCCGGGCGTGCCGCTCTGCGCCGCGCCCCTCTCTACTTTCAGCGCCTGACAATGGAGTCCGGGGTCGCCGCGCTGCGCCTCGCCCGCTGCACTTCAACCACCTCACAATAGAGGCCCAGGCTGCCGCGCTGCACCGCATCGCACTGCGCCACGCTGTACTGGCACCGCCTCACAATGGAGACCGGGGCCACTATGCTGTGCTGCGCCCCCCTGCACTTCCAGCGCCTCACAATGCAGGCTGGGGCTGCCACGCTGTGCCGCACCCCTTAGAACTTGTATTGCCTCACAATCGAAGCGGGGCCAGCCGCCATGTGCCACGCCCCACTCTACTTGCAACGCCTCACAATGGAGGCCCAGGCAGCCGTGCTGCGCCACGCCCCGCTGCGCATGCAACGCCTCATAATGGAGGCCGGGCCTGCCGTGCAGCACTGTTCTGTGCTGTATTTGCACCGCCTCACAATGGAGGCCAGGGATGCCGCCCTGCGCCACGCCCCGCTGCACTTGCACTGCCTCATAATGCAGGCCAGGGCCGTTGTGCTGCGTGGCGCCCCGCTGCACTTGCACTGCCTCACAATGCAGGCCAGGGTCATTGTGCTGCGTGGCGCCCCGCTGCACTTGCACTGCCTCACAATGCAGGCTGGAGCTGCTGCGCTGCCCCAAGCCCCGCTGTAATTGCACCGCCACAAAATGGAGGCCGGGGCTGCCGCGCTGTGCTGCGCCCCTCTGCACATGCACCGCCTGACAATGGAGTCTGTGCGCGAAGCGCTGCGCTGCGCCACGCTGCACTTGCACCGCCTAATAATGAAGGCCGGGCGTGCCGTGCTGCGCCGCGCCCCTCTCTACTTTCAGCGCCTGACAATGGAGTCCGGGGTCGCCGCGCTGCGCGTCGCCCGCTGCACTTCAACCACCTCACAATAGAGGTTAAGGCTGCCGCGCTGCACCGCATCGCATTGCGCCACGCTGTACTGGCACCGCCTCACAATGGAGGCCGGGGCCGCTATGCTGCGCTGCGCCCCCCTGCACTTCCAGCGCCTCACAATGCAGGCTGGGGCTGCCACGCTTTGCTGCACCCCTTGGAACTTGTATTGCCTCACAATCGAAGTGGGGCCAGCCACCACGTGCCACGCCCCGCTCTACTTGCAACGCCTCACAATGGAGGCCCAGGCAGCCGTGCTGCGCCACGCCCCGCTGCGCATGCAAGGCCTCACAGTAGAGGCCGGGCCTGCCGCGCAGCACTGTTCTGTGCTGTATTTGTACCGCCTCACAATGGAGGCCAGGGATGCCGCCCTGTGCCATGCCCCGCTGCACTTGCACTGCCTCACAATGCAGGCTGGAGCTGCTGCGCTGCCCCAAGCCCCGCTGTAATTGCACCGCCACACAATGGAGGCCGGGGCTGCCGCGCTGTGCTGCGCCCCTCTGCACATGCACCGCCTGACAATGGAGTCTGTGCGCGAAGCGCTGCGCTGCCCCACGCTGCACTTGCACCGCCTAATAATGAAGGCCGGGCGTGCCGCTCTGCGCCGCGCCCCTCTCAACTTTCAGCGCCTGACAATGGAGTCCGGGGTCGCCGCGCTGCACCTCGCCCGCTGCACTTCAACCACCTCACAATAGAGGCCCAGGCTGCCGCGCTGCACCGCATCGCACTGCGCCACGCTGTACTGGCACCGCCTCACAATGGAGGCCGGGGCCGCTATGCTGTGCTGCGCCCCCCTGCACTTCCAGCGCCTCAAAATGCAGGCTGGGGCTGCCACGCTGTGCCGCACCCCTTAGAACTTGTATTGCCTCACAATCGAAGCGGGGCCAGCCGCCATGTGCCACGCCCCGCTCTACTTGCAACGCCTCACAATGGAGGCCCAGCCAGCCGTGCTGCGCCACGCCCCGCTGCGCATGCAAGGCCTCACAGTGGAGGCCGGGCCTGCCGCGCAGCACTGTTCTGTGCTGTATTTGCACCGCCTCACAATGGAGGCCAGGGATGCCGCCCTGTGCCATGCCCCGCTGCACTTGCACTGCCTCATAATGCAGGCCAGGACCATTGTGCTGCGTGACGCCCTGCTGCACTTGCACTGCCTCACAATGCAGGCCAGGGCCGTTGTGCTGCGTGACGCCCTGCTGCACTTGCACTGTCTCACAATGCAGGCCAGGGTCATTGTGCTGCGTGGCGCCCCGCTGCACTTGCACTGCCTCACAATGCAGGCTGGAGCTGCTGCGCTGCCCCAAGCCCCGCTGTAATTGCACCGCCACACAATGGAGGCCGGGGCTGCCGCGCTGTGCTGCGCCCCTCTGCACATGCACCGCCTGACAATGGAGTCTGTGCGCAAAGCGCTGCGCTGCGCCACGCTGCACTTGCACCGCATAATAAAGAAGGCCGGGCGTGCCACGCTGCGCCGCGCCCCTCTCTACTTTCAGCGCCTGACAATGGAGTCCGGGGTCGCCGTGCTGCGCCTCGCCCGCTGCACTTCAACCACCTCACAATAGAGGCCCAGGCTGCCGCGCTGCACCGCATCGCACTGCGCCATGCTGTACTGGCACCGCCTCACAATGGAGGCCGGGGCCGCTATGCTGCGCTGCGCCCCCCTGCACTTCCAGCGCCTCACAATGCAGGCTGGGGCTGCCACGCTGTGCCGCACCCCTTAGAACTTGTATTGCCTCACAATCGAAGCGGGGCCAGCCACCATGTGCCACGCCCCGCTCTACTTGCAACGCCTCACAATGGAGGCCCAGGCAGCCGTGCTGCGCCACGCCCCGCTGCGCATGCAAGGCCTCACAGTGGAGGCCGGGCCTGCCGCGCAGCGCTGTTCTGTGCTGAATTTGCACCGCCTCACAATGGAGGCCAGGGATGCCGCCCTGTGCCACGCACCGCTGCACTTGCACTGCCTCACAATGCAGGCCAGGGCCGTTGTGCTGCGTGGCACCCCGCTGCACTTGCACTGCCTCACAATGCAGGCCAGGGCCATTGTGCTGTGTGGCGTCCCGCTGCACTTGCACTGCCTCACAATGCAGGCTGGAGCTGCTGCGCTGCCCCAAGCCCTGCTGCGCATGCAACGCCTCACAGTGGAGGCCGGGCCAGCCGCGCAGCACTGTTCTGTGCTGTATTTGCACCGCCTCACAATGGAGGCCAGGGATGCCGCCCTGCGCCACGCCCCGCTTCATATGCACTGCCTCACAATGCAGGCCAGGGCCGTTGTGCTGCGTGGCGCCCCGCTGCACTTGCACTGCCTCACAATGCAGGCCAGGGCCTTTGTGCTGTGTGGCGTCCCGCTGCACTTGCACTGCCTCACAATGCAGGCTGGAGCTGCTGCGCTGCCCCAAGCCCCGCTGCACATGCAAGGCCTCACAGTGGAGGCCGGGCCAGCCGCGCAGCACTGTTCTGTGCTGTATTTGCACCGCCTCACAATGGAGGCCCAGGCAGCCGTGCTACGCCACGCCCCGCTTCATATGCACCGCCTCACAATGCAGGCCAGGGCCGTTGTGCTGCGTGGCGCCCCGCTGCACTTGCACTGCCTCACAATGCAGGCCAGGGCCATTGTGCTGTGTGGTGTCCCGCTGCACTTGCACTGCCTCACAATGCAGGCTGGAGCTGCTGTGCTGCCCCAAGCCCCGCTGCACATGCAAGGCCTCACAGTGGAGGCCGGGCCTGCCGCGCAGCACTGTTCTGTGCTGTATTTGCACCGCCTCACAATGGAGGCCAGGGATGCCGCCCTGCGCCACGCCCCGCTGCACTTGCACTGCCTCACAATGCAGGCCAGGGCCGTTGTGCTGCGTGGCGCCCCGCTGCACTTGCACTGCCTCACAATGCAGGCCAGGGCCGTTGTGCTGCGTGGTGCCCCGCTGCACTTGCACTGCCTCACAATGTAGGCCAGGGCCATTGTGCTGCGTGGCGTCCCGCTGCACTTGCACTGCCTCACAATGCAGGCGAGGGCCATTGTGCTGCGTGGCACCCCGCTGCACTTGCACTGCCTCACAATGCAGGCTGGAGCTGCTGCGCTGCCCCAAGCCCCGCTGTAATTGCACCGCCACACAATGGAGGCCGGGGCTGCCGCGCTGTGCTGCGCCCCTCTGCACATGCACCGCCTGACAATGGAGTCTGTGCCCGAAGCGCTGCGCTGCGCCACGCTGCACTTGCACCGCCTAATAATGAAGGCCGGGCGTGCCGTGCTGCGCCGCGCCCCTCTCTACTTTCAGCGCCTGACAATGGAGTCCGGGGTCGCCGCGCTGCGCCTCGCCCGCTGCACTTCAACCACCTCACAATAGAGGCCAAGGCTGCCGCGCTGCACCGCATCGCACTGCGCCACGCTGTACTGGCACCGCCTCACAATGGAGGCCGGAGCCGCTATGCTGTGCTGAGCCCCCCTGCACTTCCAGCGCCTCACAATGCAGGCTGGGGCTGCCACGCTGTGCCGCACCCCTTAGAAGTTGTATTGCCTCACAATCGAAGCGGGGCCAGCCGTCATGTACCACGCCCCACTCTACTTGCAACGCCTCACAATGGAGGCCCAGGCAGCCGTGCTGCGCCACGCCCCGCTGCACATGCAAGACCTCACAGTGGAGGCCGGGCCTGCCGCGCAGCACTGTTCTGTGCTGTACTTGCACCGCCTCACAATGGAGGCCAGGGATGCCGCCCTGCGCCACGCCCCGCTGCACTTGCACTGCCTCACAATGCAGGCCAGGGCCATTGTGCTGCGTGGCGCCCCGCTGCACTTGCACTGCCTCACAATGCAGGCCAGGGCCGTTGTGCTGCGTGGCGCCCCGCTGCACTTGCACTGCCTCACAATGCAGGCTGGAGCTGCTGCGCTGCCCCAAGCCCCGCTGTAATTGCACCGCCACACAATGGAGGCCGGGGCTGCCGCGCTGTGCTGCGCCCCTCTGCACATGCACCGCCTGACAATGGAGTCTGTGCGCAAAGCGCTGCGCTGCGCCACGCTGCACTTGCACCGCCTAATAATGAAGGCCGGGCGTGCCGCGCTGCGCCGCGCCCTTCTCTACTTTCAGCGCCTGACAATGGAGTCTGGGGTCGCCGCGCTGCGCGTCGCCCGCTGCACTTCAACCACCTCACAATAGAGGCCAAGGCTGCCGCGCTGCACCGCATCGCATTGCGCCACGCTGTACTGGCACCGCCTCACAATGGAGGCCGGGGCCGCTATGCTGCGCTGCGCCCCCCTGCACTTCCAGCGCCTCACAATGCAGGCTGGGGCTGCCACGCTTTGCTGCACCCCTTGGAACTTGTATTGCCTCACAATCGAAGTGGGGCCAGCCACCACGTGCCACGCCCCGCTCTACTTGCAACGCCTCACAATGGAGGCCCAGGCAGCCGTGCTGCGCCACGCCCCGCTGCGCATGCAAGGCCTCACAGTAGAGGCCGGGCCTGCCGCGCAGCACTGTTCTGTGCTGTATTTGTACCGCCTCACAATGGAGGCCAGGGATGCCGCCCTGCGCCACGCCCCGCTGCACTTGCACTGCCTCACAATGCAGGCCAGGGCCTTTGTGCTGTGTGGCGTCCCGCTGCACTTGCACTGCCTCACAATGCAGGCTGGAGCTGCTGCTCTGCCCCAAGCCCCGCTGTACATGCAAGGCCTCACAGTGGAGGCCGGGCCAGCCGCGCAGCACTGTTCTGTGCTGTATTTGCTCCGCCTCACAATGGAGGCCAGGGATGCCGCCCTGCGCCACGCCCCGCTTCATATGCACCGCCTCACAATGCAGGCCAGGGCCGTTGTGCTGCGTGGCGCCCCGCTGCACTTGCACTGTCTCACAATGCAGGCCAGGGCCTTTGTGCTGCGTGGCACCCCGCTGCACTTGCACTGCCTCACAATGCAGGCTGGAGCTGCTGCGCTGCCCCAAGCCCCGCTGCACATGCAAGGCCTCACAGTGGAGGCCGGGCCTGCCGCGCAGCACTGTTCTGTGCTGTATTTGCACCGCCTCACAATGGAGGCCAGGGATGCCGCCCTGCGCCACGCCCCGCTGCACTTGCACTGCCTCACAATGCAGGCCAGGGCCGTTGTGCTGCGTGGCGCCCCGCTGCACTTGCACTGCCTCACAATGCAGGCCAGGGCCGTTGTGCTGCGTGGTGCCCCGCTGCACTTGCACTGCCTCACAATGTAGGCCCGGGCCATTGTGCTGCGTGGCGTCCCGCTGCACTTGCACTGCCTCACAATGCAGGCGAGGGCCATTGTGCTGCGTGGCACCCCGCTGCACTTGCACTGCCTCACAATGCAGGCTGGAGCTGCTGCGCTGCCCCAAGCCCCGCTGTAATTGCACCGCCACACAATGGAGGCCGGGGCTGCCGCGCTGTGCTGCGCCCCTCTGCACATGCACCGCCTGACAATGGAGTCTGTGCCCGAAGCGCTGCGCTGCGCCACGCTGCACTTGCACCGCCTAATAATGAAGGCCGGGCGTGCCGTGCTGCGCCGCGCCCCTCTCTACTTTCAGCGCCTGACAATGGAGTCCGGGGTCGCCGCGCTGCGCCTCGCCCGCTGCACTTCAACCACCTCACAATAGAGGCCAAGGCTGCCGCGCTGCACCGCATCGCACTGCGCCACGCTGTACTGGCACCGCCTCACAATGGAGGCCGGAGCCGCTATGCTGTGCTGAGCCCCCCTGCACTTCCAGCGCCTCACAATGCAGGCTGGGGCTGCCACGCTGTGCCGCACCCCTTAGAAATTGTATTGCCTCACAATCGAAGCGGGGCCAGCCGTCATGTGCCACGCCCCACTCTACTTGCAACGCCTCACAATGGAGGCCCAGCCAGCCGTGCTGCGCCACGCCCCGCTGCACATGCAACGCCTCACAGTGGAGGCCGGGCCTGCCGCGCAGCACTGTTCTGTGCTGTACTTGCACCGCCTCACAATGGAGGCCAGGGATGCCGCCCTGCGCCACGCCCCGCTGCACTTGCACTGCCTCACAATGCAGGCCAGGGCCGTTGTGCTGCGTGGCGCCCCGCTACACTTGCACTGCCTCACAATGCAGGCCAGGGCCGTTGTGCTGCGTGGCGCCCCGCTGCACTTGCACTGCCTCACAATGCAGGCTGGAGCTGCTGCGCTGCCCCAAGCCCCGCTGTAATTGCACCGCCACACAATGGAGGCCGGGGCTGCCGCGCTGTGCTGCGCCCCTCTGCACATGCACCCCCTGACAATGGAGTCTGTGCGCAAAGCGCTGCGCTGCGCCACGCTGCACTTGCACCGCCTAATAATGAAGGCCGGGCGTGCCGCTCTGCGCCGCGCCCCTCTCTACTTTCAGCGCCTGACAATGGAGTCCGGGGTCGCCGCGCTGCGCCTCGCCCGCTGCACTTCAACCACCTCACAATAGAGGCCAAGGCTGCCGCGCTGCACCGCATCGCACTGCGCCACGCTGTACTGGCACCGCCTCACAATGGAGACCGGGGCCAATATGCTGTGCTGCGCCCCCCTGCACTTCCAGCGCCTCACAATGCAGGCTGGGGCTGCCACGCTGTGCCGCACCCCTTAGAACTTGTATTGCCTCACAATCGAAGCGGGGCCAGCCGCCATGTGCCACGCCCCACTCTACTTGCAACGCCTCACAATGGAGGCCCAGGCAGCCGTGCTGCGCCACGCCCCGCTGCGCATGCAACGCCTCATAATGGAGGCCGGGCCTGCCGTGCAGCACTGTTCTGTGCTGTATTTGCACCGCCTCACAATGGAGGCCAGGGATGCCGCCCTGCGCCACGCCCCGCTGCACTTGCACTGCCTCATAATGCAGGCCAGGGCCGTTGTGCTGCGTGGCGCCCCGCTGCACTTGCACTGCCTCACAATGCAGGCCAGGGCCATTGTGCTGCGTGGCGCCCCGCTGCACTTGCACTGCCTCACAATGCAGGCTGGAGCTGCTGCGCTGCCCCAAGCCCCGCTGTAATTGCACCGCCACACAATGGAGGCCGGGGCTGCCGCGCTGTGCTGCGCCCCTCTGCACATGCACCGCCTGACAATGGAGTCTGTGCGCGAAGCGCTGCGCTGCCCCACGCTGCACTTGCACCGCCTAATAATGAAGGCCGGGCGTGCCGCTCTGCGCCGCGCCCCTCTCAACTTTCAGCGCCTGACAATGGAGTCCGGGGTCGCCGCGCTGCACCTCGCCCGCTGCACTTCAACCACCTCACAATAGAGGCCCAGGCTGCCGCGCTGCACCGCATCGCACTGCGCCACGCTGTACTGGCACCGCCTCACAATGGAGGCCGGGGCCGCTATGCTGTGCTGCGCCCCCCTGCACTTCCAGCGCCTCAAAATGCAGGCTGGGGCTGCCACGCTGTGCCGCACCCCTTAGAACTTGTATTGCCTCACAATCGAAGCGGGGCCAGCCGCCATGTGCCACGCCCCGCTCTACTTGCAACGCCTCACAATGGAGGCCCAGGCAGCCGTGCTGCGCCACGCCCCGCTGCGCATGCAAGGCCTCACAGTGGAGGCCGGGCCTGCCGCGCAGCACTGTTCTGTGCTGTATTTGCACCGCCTCACAATGGAGGCCAGGGATGCCGCCCTGTGCCATGCCCCGCTGCACTTGCACTGCCTCATAATGCAGGCCAGGACCATTGTGCTGCGTGACGCCCTGCTGCACTTGCACTGCCTCACAATGCAGGCTGGAGCTGCTGCGCTGCCCCAAGCCCCGCTGTAATTGCACCGCCACACAATGGAGGCCGGGGCTGCCGCGCTGTGCTGCGCCCCTCTGCACATGCACCGCCTGACAATGGAGTCTGTGCGCAAAGCGCTGCGCTGCGCCACGCTGCACTTGCACCGCATAATAAAGAAGGCCGGGCGTGCCGCGCTGCGCCGCGCCCCTCTCTACTTTCAGCGCCTGACAATGGAGTCCGGGGTCGCCGCGCTGCGCCTCGCCCGCTGCACTTCAACCACCTCACAATAGAGGCCCAGGCTGCCGCGCTGCACCGCATCGCACTGCGCCATGCTGTACTGGCACCGCCTCACAATGGAGGCCGGAGCCGCTATGCTGCGCTGCGCCCCCCTGCACTTCCAGCGCCTCACAATGCAGGCTGGGGCTGCCACGCTGTGCCGCACCCCTTAGAACTTGTATTGCCTCACAATCGAAGCGGGGCCAGCCGCCATGTGCCACGCCCCACTCTACTTGCAACGCCTCACAATGGATGCCCAGCCAGCCGTGCTGCGCCACGCCCCGCTGCACATGCAACGCCTCACAGTGGAGGCCGGGCCTGCCGCGCAGCACTGTTCTGTGCTGTATTTGCACCGCCTCACAATGGAGGCCAGGGATGCCGCCCTGCGCCACGCCCCGCTGCACTTGCACTGCCTCATAATGCAGGCCAGGGCCGTTGTGCTGCGTGGCGCCCCGCTGCACTTGCACTGCCTCACAATGCAGGCCAGGGTCATTGTGCTGCGTGGCGCCCCGCTGCACTTGCACTGCCTCACAATGCAGGCTGGAGCTGCTGCGCTGCCCCAAGCCCCGCTGTAATTGCACCGCCACAAAATGGAGGCCGGGGCTGCCGCGCTGTGCTGCGCCCCTCTGCACATGCACCGCCTGACAATGGAGTCTGTGCGCGAAGCGCTGCGCTGCGCCACGCTGCACTTGCACCGCCTAATAATGAAGGCCGGGCGTGCCGTGCTGCGCCGCGCCCCTCTCTACTTTCAGCGCCTGACAATGGAGTCCGGGGTCGCCGCGCTGCGCCTCGCCCGCTGCACTTCAACCACCTCACAATAGAGGCCAAGGCTGCCGCGCTGCACCGCATCGCACTGCGCCACGCTGTACTGGCACCGCCTCACAATGGAGGCCGGAGCCGCTATGCTGTGCTGAGCCCCCCTGCACTTCCAGCGCCTCACAATGCAGGCTGGGGCTGCCACGCTGTGCCGCACCCCTTAGAAATTGTATTGCCTCACAATCGAAGCGGGGCCAGCCGTCATGTGCCACGCCCCACTCTACTTGCAACGCCTCACAATGGAGGCCCAGCCAGCCGTGCTGCGCCACGCCCCGCTGCACATGCAACGCCTCACAGTGGAGGCCGGGCCTGCCGCGCAGCACTGTTCTGTGCTGTACTTGCACCGCCTCACAATGGAGGCCAGGGATGCCGCCCTGCGCCACGCCCCGCTGCACTTGCACTGCCTCACAATGCAGGCCAGGGCCGTTGTGCTGCGTGGCGCCCCGCTACACTTGCACTGCCTCACAATGCAGGCCAGGGCCGTTGTGCTGCGTGGCGCCCCGCTGCACTTGCACTGCCTCACAATGCAGGCTGGAGCTGCTGCGCTGCCCCAAGCCCCGCTGTAATTGCACCGCCACACAATGGAGGCCGGGGCTGCCGCGCTGTGCTGCGCCCCTCTGCACATGCACCCCCTGACAATGGAGTCTGTGCGCAAAGCGCTGCGCTGCGCCACGCTGCACTTGCACCGCCTAATAATGAAGGCCGGGCGTGCCGCTCTGCGCCGCGCCCCTCTCTACTTTCAGCGCCTGACAATGGAGTCCGGGGTCGCCGCGCTGCGCCTCGCCCGCTGCACTTCAACCACCTCACAATAGAGGCCAAGGCTGCCGCGCTGCACCGCATCGCACTGCGCCACGCTGTACTGGCACCGCCTCACAATGGAGACCGGGGCCAATATGCTGTGCTGCGCCCCCCTGCACTTCCAGCGCCTCACAATGCAGGCTGGGGCTGCCACGCTGTGCCGCACCCCTTAGAACTTGTATTGCCTCACAATCGAAGCGGGGCCAGCCGCCATGTGCCACGCCCCACTCTACTTGCAACGCCTCACAATGGAGGCCCAGCCAGCCGTGCTGCGCCACGCCCCGCTGCGCATGCAACGCCTCACAGTGGAGGCCGGGCCTGCCGCGCAGCACTGTTCTGTGCTGTATTTGCACCGCGTCACAATGGAGGCCAGGGATGCCGCCCTGCGCCACGCCCCGCTGCACTTGCACTGCCTCACAATGCAGGCCAGGGCCGTTGTGCTGCGTGACGCCCTGCTGCACTTGCACTGCCTCACAATGCAGGCCTGGGCCATTGTGCTGCGTGGCGCCCCGCTGCACTTGCACTGCCTCACAATGCAGGCTGGAGCTGCTGCGCTGCCCCAAGCCCCGCTGTAATTGCACCGCCACACAATGGAGGCCGGGGCTGCCGCGCTGTGCTGCGCCCCTCTGCACATGCACCGCCTCACAATGGAGTCTGTGCGCGAAGCGCTGCGCTGTGCCACGCTGCACTTGCACCGCCTAATAATGAAGGCCGGGCGTGCCGCGCTGCGCCGCGCCCCTCTCTACTTTCAGCGCCTGACAATGGAGTCCGGGGTCGCCGCGCTGCGCCTCGCCCGCTGCACTTCAACCACCTCACAATAGAGGCCCAGGCTGCCGCGCTGCACCGCATCGCACTGCGCCATGCTGTACTGGCACCGCCTCACAATGGAGGCCGGAGCCGCTATGCTGCGCTGCGCCCCCCTGCACTTCCAGCGCCTCACAATGCAGGCTGGGGCTGCCACGCTGTGCCGCACCCCTTAGAACTTGTATTGCCTCACAATCGAAGCGGGGCCCGCCACCATGTGCCACGCCCCGCTCTACTTGCAACGCCTCACAATGGAGGCCCAGGCAGCCGTGCTGCGCCACGCCCCGCTGCGCATGCAAGGCCTCACAGTGGAGGCCGGGCCTGCCGCGCAGCACTGTTCTGTGCTGTATTTGCACCGCCTCACAATGGAGGCCAGGGATGCCGCCCTGTGCCATGCCCCGCTGCACTTGCACTGCCTCATAATGCAGGCCAGGACCATTGTGCTGCGTGACGCCCTGCTGCACTTGCACTGCCTCACAATGCAGGCTGGAGCTGCTGCGCTGCCCCAAGCCCCGCTGTAATTGCACCGCCACACAATGGAGGCCGGGGCTGCCGCGCTGTGCTGCGCCCCTCTGCACATGCACCGCCTGACAATGGAGTCTGTGCGCAAAGCGCTGCGCTGCGCCACGCTGCACTTGCACCGCATAATAAAGAAGGCCGGGCGTGCCGCGCTGCGCCGCGCCCCTCTCTACTTTCAGCGCCTGACAATGGAGTCCGGGGTCGCCGCGCTGCGCCTCGCCCGCTGCACTTCAACCACCTCACAATAGAGGCCCAGGCTGCCGCGCTGCACCGCATCGCACTGCGCCATGCTGTACTGGCACCGCCTCACAATGGAGGCCGGAGCCGCTATGCTGCGCTGCGCCCCCCTGCACTTCCAGCGCCTCACAATGCAGGCTGGGGCTGCCACGCTGTGCCGCACCCCTTGGAACTTGTATTGCCTCACAATCGAAGCGGGGCCAGCCGCCATGTGCCACGCCCCACTCTACTTGCAACGCCTCACAATGGAGGCCCAGGCAGCCGTGCTGCGCCACGCCCTGCTGCACATGCAAGGCCTCACAGTGGAGGCCGGGCCTGCCGCGCAGCACTGTTCTGTGCTGTATTTGCACCGCCTAACAATGGAGGCCAGGGATGCCGCCCTGTGCCATGCCCCGCTGCACTTGCACTGCCTCACAATGCAGGCCAGAGCCGTTGTGCTGCGTGGCGCCCCGCTGCACTTGCACTGCCTCACAATGCAGGCCAGGGCCATTGTGCTGCGTGGCGCCCCGCTGCACTTGCACTGCCTCACAATGCAGGCTGGAGCTGCTGCGCTGCCCCAAGCCCCGCTGTAATTGCACCGCCACACAATGGAGGCCGGGGCTGCCGCGCTGTGCTGCGCCCCTCTGCACATGCACCGCCTGACAATGGAGTCTGCGCGAAGCGCTGCGCTGCGCCACGCTGCACTTGCACCGCCTAATAATGAAGGCCGGGCGTGCCGCTCTGCCCCGCGCCCCTCTCTACTTTCAGCGCCTGACAATGGAGTCCGGGGTCGCCGCGCTGCGCCTCGCGCGCTGCACTTCAACCACCTCACAATAGAGGCCCAGGCTGCCGCGCTGCACCGCATCGCACTGCGCCATGCTGTACTGGCACCGCCTCACAATGGAGGCCGGAGCCGCTATGCTGCGCTGCGCCCCCCTGCACTTCCAGCGCCTCACAATGCAGGCTGGGGCTGCCACGCTGTGCCGCACCCCTTAGAACTTGTATTGCCTCACAATCGAAGCGGGGCCAGCCACCATGTGCCACGCCCCGCTCTACTTGCAACGCCTCACAATGGAGGCCCAGGCAGCCGTGCTGCGCCACGCCCCGCTGCGCATGCAAGGCCTCACAGTGGAGGCCGGGCCTGCCGCGCAGCACTGTTCTGTGCTGTATTTGCACCGCCTCACAATGGAGGCCAGGGATGCCGCCCTGTGCCATGCCCCGCTGCACTTGCACTGCCTCATAATGCAGGCCAGGGCCATTGTGCTGCGTGACGCCCTGCTGCACTTGCACTGCCTCACAATGCAGGCTGGAGCTGCTGCGCTGCCCCAAGCCCCGCTGTAATTGCACCGCCACACAATGGAGGCCGGGGCTGCCGCGCTGTGCTGCGCCCCTCTGCACATGCACCGCCTGACAATGGAGTCTGTGCGCAAAGCGCTGCGCTGCGCCACGCTGCACTTGCACCGCATAATAAAGAAGGCCGGGCGTGCCGCGCTGCGCCGCGCCCCTCTCTACTTTCAGCGCCTGACAATGGAGTCCGGGGTCGCCGCGCTGCGCCTCGCCCGCTGCACTTCAACCACCTCACAATAGAGGCCCAGGCTGCCGCGCTGCACCGCATCGCACTGCGCCATGCTGTACTGGCACCGCCTCACAATGGAGGCCGGAGCCGCTATGCTGCGCTGCGCCCCCCTGCACTTCCAGCGCCTCACAATGCAGGCTGGGGCTGCCACGCTGTGCCGCACCCCTTGGAACTTGTATTGCCTCACAATCGAAGCGGGGCCAGCCGCCATGTGCCACGCCCCACTCTACTTGCAACGCCTCACAATGGAGGCCCAGGCAGCCGTGCTGCGCCACGCCCTGCTGCACATGCAAGGCCTCACAGTGGAGGCCGGGCCTGCCGCGCAGCACTGTTCTGTGCTGTATTTGCACCGCCTAACAATGGAGGCCAGGGATGCCGCCCTGTGCCATGCCCCGCTGCACTTGCACTGCCTCACAATGCAGGCCAGAGCCGTTGAGCTGCGTGGCGCCCCGCTGCACTTGCACTGCCTCACAATGCAGGCCAGGGCCATTGTGCTGCGTGGCGCCCCGCTGCACTTGCACTGCCTCACAATGCAGGCTGGAGCTGCTGCGCTGCCCCAAGCCCCGCTGTAATTGCACCGCCACACAATGGAGGCCGGGGCTGCCGCGCTGTGCTGCGCCCCTCTGCACATGCACCGCCTGACAATGGAGTCTGCGCGAAGCGCTGCGCTGCGCCACGCTGCACTTGCACCGCCTAATAATGAAGGCCGGGCGTGCCGCTCTGCCCCGCGCCCCTCTCTACTTTCAGCGCCTGACAATGGAGTCCGGGGTCGCCGCGCTGCGCCTCGCGCGCTGCACTTCAACCACCTCACAATAGAGGCCCAGGCTGCCGCGCTGCACCGCATCGCACTGCGCCACGCTGTACTGGCACCGCCTCACAATGGAGGCCGGGGCCGCTATGCTGTGCTGCGCCCCCCTGCACTTCCAGCGCCTCACAATGCAGGCTGGGGCTGCCACGCTGTGCCGCACCCCTTAGAACTTGTATTGCCTCACAATCGAAGCGGGGCCAGCCGCCATGTGCCACGCCCCACTCTACTTGCAACACCTCACAATGGAGGCCCAGGCAGCCGTGCTGCGCCACGCCCCGCTGCGCATGCAACGCCTCACAGTGGAGGCCGGGCCTGCCGCGCAGCACTGTTCTGTGCTGTATTTGCACCGCCTCACAATGGAGGCCAGGGATGCCGCCCTGCGCCACGCCCCGCTGCACTTGCACTGCCTCACAATGCAGGCCAGGGCCGTTGTGCTGTGTGGCGCCCCGCTGCACTTGCACTGCCTCACAATGCAGGCTGGAGCTGCTGCGCTGCCCCAAGCCCCGCTGTAATTGCAACGCCACACAATGGAGGCTGGAGCTGCTGCGCTGCCCCAAGCCCCGCTGTAATAGCACCGCCACACAATGGAGGCCGGGGCTGCCGCGCTGTGCTGCGCCCCTCTGCACATGCACCGCCTGACAATGGAGTCTGTGCGCGAAGCGCTGCGCTGCGCCATGCTGCACTTGCACCACCTAATAATGAAGGCCGGGCGTACCGCGCTGCGCCGCGCCCCTCTCTACTTTCAGCGCCTGACAATGGAGTCCGGGGTCGCCGCGCTGCGCCTCGCCCGCTGCACTTCAACCACCTCACAATAGAGGCCCAGGCTGCCGCGCTGCACCGCATCGCACTGCGCCACGCTGTACTGGCACCGCCTCACAATGGAGGCCGGGGCCGCTATGCTGCGCTGCGCCCCCCTGCACTTCCAGCGCCTCACAATGCAGGCTGGGGCTGCCACGCTGTGCCGCACCCCTTGGAACTTGTATTGCCTCACAATCGAAGCGGGGCCAGCCGCCATGTGCCACGCCCCACTCTACTTGCAACGCCTCACAATGGAGGCCCAGCCAGCCGTGCTGCGCCACGCCCCGCTGCGCATGCAACGCCTCACAGTGGAGGCCGGGCCTGCCGCGCAGCACTGTTCTGTGCTGTATTTGCACCGCCTCACAATGGAGGCCAGGGATGCCGCCCTGCGCCACGCCCCGCTGCACTTGCACTGCCTCACAATGCAGGCCAGGGCCGTTGTGCTGTGTGGCGCCCCGCTGCACTTGCACTGCCTCACAATGCAGGCTGGAGCTGCTGCGCTGCCCCAAGCCCCGCTGTAATTGCACCGCCACACAATGGAGGCCGGGGCTGCCGTGCTGTGCTGCGCCCCTCTGCACATGCACCGCCTGACAATGGAGTCTGTGCGCGAAGCTCTGCGCTGCGCCACGCTGCACTTGCACCGCCTAATAATGAAGGCCGGGCGTGCCATGCTGCGCCGCGCCCCTCTCTACTTTCAGCGCCTGACAATGGAGTCCGGGGTCGCCGCGCTGCACCTCGCGCGCTGCACTTCAACCACCTCACAATAGAGGCCCAGGCTGCCGCGCTGCACCGCATCGCACTGCGCCACGCTGTACTGGCACCGCCTCACAATGGAGGCCGGGGCCGCTATGCTGCGCTGCGCCCCCCTGCACTTCCAGCGCCTCACAATGCAGGCTGGGGCTGCCACGCTGTGCCGCACCCCTTAGAACTTGTATTGCCTCACAATCGAAGCGGGGCCAGCCGCCATGTGCCACGCCCCACTCTACTTGCAACGCCTCACAATGGAGGCCCAGGCAGCCGTGCTGCGCCACGCCCCGCTGCGCATGCAACGCCTCACAGTGGAGGCCGGGCCTGCCGCGCAGCACTGTTCTGTGCTGTATTTGCACCGCCTCACAATGGAGGCCAGGGATGCCGCCCTGCGCCACGCCCCGCTGCACTTGCACTGCCTCACAATGCAGGCCAGGGCCATTGTGCTGCGTGGCACCCCGCTGCACTTGCACTGCCTCACAATGCAGGCCAGGGCCGTTGTGCTGCGTGGCGCCCCGCTGCACTTGCACTGCCTCACAATGCAGGCTGGAGCTGCTGCGCTGCCCCAAGCCCCGCTGTAATTGCACCGCCACACAATGGAGGCCGGGGCTGCCGCGCTGTGCTGCGCCCCTCTGCACATGCACCGCCTGACAATGGAGTCTGTGCGCGAAGCCCTGCGCTGCCCCACGCTGCACTTGCACCGCCTAATAATGAAGGCCGGGCGTGCCGCTCTGTGCCGCGCCCCTCTCTACTTTCAGCGCCTGACAATGGAGTCCGGGGTCGCCGCGCTGCGCCTCGCGCGCTGCACTTCAACCACCTCACAATAGAGGCCCAGGCTGCCGCGCTGCACCGCATCGCACTGCGCCATGCTGTACTGGCACCGCCTCACAATGGAGACCGGGGCCACTATGCTGTGCTGCGCCCCCCTGCACTTCCAGCGCCTCACAATGCAGGCTGGGGCTGCCACGCTGTGCCGCACCCCTTAGAACTTGTATTGCCTCACAATCGAAGCGGGGCCAGCCGCCATGTGCCACGCCCCACTCTACTTGCAACGCCTCACAATGGAGGCCCAGGCAGCCGTGCTGCGCCACGCCCCGCTGCGCATGCAACGCCTCATAATGGAGGCCGGGCCTGCCGCGCAGCACTGTTCTGTGCTGTATTTGCACCGCCTCACAATGGAGGCCAGGGATGCCGCCCTGCGCCACGCCCCGCTGCACTTGCACTGCCTCACAATGCAGGCCAGGGCCGTTGTGCTGTGTGGCGCCCCGCTGCACTTGCACTGCCTCACAATGCAGGCTGGAGCTGCTGCGCTGCCCCAAGCCCCGCTGTAATTGCACCGCCACACAATGGAGGCCGGGGCTGCCGTGCTGTGCTGCGCCCCTCTGCACATGCACCGCCTGACAATGGAGTCTGTGCGCGAAGCTCTGCGCTGCGCCACGCTGCACTTGCACCGCCTAATAATGAAGGCCGGGCGTGCCGTGCTGCGCCGCGCCCCTCTCTACTTTCAGCGCCTGACAATGGAGTCCGGGGTCGCCGCGCTGCACCTCGCGCGCTGCACTTCAACCACCTCACAATAGAGGCCCAGGCTGCCGCGCTGCACCGCATCGCACTGCGCCACGCTGTACTGGCACCGCCTCACAATGGAGGCCGGGGCCGCTATGCTGCGCTGCGCCCCCCTGCACTTCCAGCGCCTCACAATGCAGGCTGGGGCTGCCACGCTGTGCCGCACCCCTTAGAACTTGTATTGCCTCACAATCGAAGCGGGGCCAGCCGCCATGTGCCACGCCCCACTCTACTTGCAACGCCTCACAATGGAGGCCCAGGCAGCCGTGCTGCGCCACGCCCCGCTGCGCATGCAACGCCTCACAGTGGAGGCCGGGCCTGCCGCGCAGCACTGTTCTGTGCTGTATTTGCACCGCCTCACAATGGAGGCCAGGGATGCCGCCCTGCGCCACGCCCCGCTGCACTTGCACTGCCTCACAATGCAGGCCAGGGCCATTGTGCTGCGTGGCACCCCGCTGCACTTGCACTGCCTCACAATGCAGGCCAGGGCCGT
Source organism: Grus americana (assembly GCF_028858705.1). Taxonomy (NCBI): domain Eukaryota; kingdom Metazoa; phylum Chordata; class Aves; order Gruiformes; family Gruidae; genus Grus; species Grus americana. Next base: position 1,849 of record NW_026561851.1, on the reverse strand, counting down.
TGTGCTGCGTGGCGCCCCGCTGCACTTGCACTGCCTCACAATGCAGGCTGGAGCTGCTGCGCTGCCCCAAGCCCCGCTGTAATTGCACCGCCACACAATGGAGGCCGGGGCTGCCGCGCTGTGCTGCGCCCCTCTGCACATGCACCGCCTGACAATGGAGTCTGTGCGCGAAGCCCTGCGCTGCCCCACGCTGCACTTGCACCGCCTAATAATGAAGGCCGGGCGTGCCGCTCTGTGCCGCGCCCCTCTCTACTTTCAGCGCCTGACAATGGAGTCCGGGGTCGCCGCGCTGCGCCTCGCGCGCTGCACTTCAACCACCTCACAATAGAGGCCCAGGCTGCCGCGCTGCACCGCATCGCACTGCGCCATGCTGTACTGGCACCGCCTCACAATGGAGACCGGGGCCACTATGCTGTGCTGCGCCCCCCTGCACTTCCAGCGCCTCACAATGCAGGCTGGGGCTGCCACGCTTTGCCGCACCCCTTAGAACTTGTATTGCCTCACAATCGAAGCGGGGCCAGCCGCCATGTGCCACGCCCCACTCTACTTGCAACGCCTCACAATGGAGGCCCAGGCAGCCGTGCTGCGCCACGCCCCGCTGCGCATGCAACGCCTCATAATGGAGGCCGGGCCTGCCGTGCAGCACTGTTCTGTGCTGTATTTGCACCGCCTCACAATGGAGGCCAGGGATGCCGCCCTGCGCCACGCCCCGCTGCACTTGCACTGCCTCATAATGCAGGCCAGGGCCGTTGTGCTGCGTGGCGCCCCGCTGCACTTGCACTGCCTCACAATGCAGGCCAGGGCCGTTGTGCTGTGTGGCGCCCCGCTGCACTTGCACTGCCTCACAATGCAGGCTGGAGCTGCTGCGCTGCCCCAAGCCCCGCTGTAATTGCACCGCCACACAATGGAGGCCGGGGCTGCCGTGCTGTGCTGCGCCCCTCTGCACATGCACCGCCTGACAATGGAGTCTGTGCGCGAAGCTCTGCGCTGCGCCACGCTGCACTTGCACCGCCTAATAATGAAGGCCGGGCGTGCCGTGCTGCGCCGCGCCCCTCTCTACTTTCAGCGCCTGACAATGGAGTCCGGGGTCGCCGCGCTGCACCTCGCGCGCTGCACTTCAACCACCTCACAATAGAGGCCCAGGCTGCCGCGCTGCACCGCATCGCACTGCGCCACGCTGTACTGGCACCGCCTCACAATGGAGGCCGGGGCCGCTATGCTGCGCTGCGCCCCCCTGCACTTCCAGCGCCTCACAATGCAGGCTGGGGCTGCCACGCTGTGCCGCACCCCTTAGAACTTGTATTGCCTCACAATCGAAGCGGGGCCAGCCGCCATGTGCCACGCCCCACTCTACTTGCAACGCCTCACAATGGAGGCCCAGGCAGCCGTGCTGCGCCACGCCCCGCTGCGCATGCAACGCCTCACAGTGGAGGCCGGGCCTGCCGCGCAGCACTGTTCTGTGCTGTATTTGCACCGCCTCACAATGGAGGCCAGGGATGCCGCCCTGCGCCACGCCCCGCTGCACTTGCACTGCCTCACAATGCAGGCCAGGGCCATTGTGCTGCGTGGCGCCCCGCTGCACTTGCACTGCCTCACAATGCAGGCCAGGGCCGTTGTGCTGCGTGGCGCCCCGCTGCACTTGCACTGCCTCACAATGCAGGCTGGAGCTGCTGCGCTGCCCCAAGCCCCGCTGTAATTGCACCGCCACACAATGGAGGCCGGGGCTGCCGCGCTGTGCTGCGCCCCTCTGCACATGCACCGCCTGACAATGGAGTCTGTGCGCGAAGCCCTGCGCTGCCCCACGCTGCACTTGCACCGCCTAATAATGAAGGCCGGGCGTGCCGCTCTG